>NC_037669.1:153960517-154239452 GCF_003255815.1 Theropithecus gelada
CCCCCCTAAAAAAAAAAAAAAAAAAAAAAAAAAAAAAAAAAAAGAAAATGAGCTGGCTATAAATGTGTGGATTTACATCTGGGTTCGCTATTCTATATGTCTGTTTTTATGCTAGTATTTTGCTGTTTTGATCACTATAGCTTTGTAGTATAATTTGAAGTCAGGTCGTGTGATTCCTCCAGGTTTGTTATTTTTGCTTAGTATGGTTTTGGTTATTTGGGGTCTTCTGTGGTTCCATATACATATTAGGATTATATTTTCTATTTCTGTGAAGAATGTCACTGGTATTTCGATAGGTATTGCACTGAATCTGTAAATTGCCTTGGGCACTATTAACATTTTAACAATATTAATTCTTCCAATCCATCAGCATGGCATGGAATATCTTTCCATTTGTGTGTATGTGTCCTCTTCAATTTCTTTCATCAGTGTATCATAGTTTTCCTTGTAGAGAGCTTTCACATCTTTGGTTAAATCGAATTCTACATATTTTATATTCTTTGTAGCTATTGTAAATGGGATTGCTTTCTTGGTTTCTTTTTCAGATTGTCTGCTGTTGGTATATACATATGCTACTGGTTTTTGTATGTTGCTTTTGTATCCTGCAACTTTACTGATTTCATTTATCAGTTCTAACAGTTTTTTGGTGGGGTCTTTGAATTAACGTGGTAAAAGCAGCCATCCTTGTCTTATTGGAGATCTTTGAGGGAAGGCTTTGAAATTTTCCCCATTCACTATGATGTTTGCTGTGGGTTATACATGGATTTTATTGTTTTGAGGTATGTTCCTTCTATTCCCAGTGTTTTGAAGGTTTTTTATCATAAAGGGAATTCAAATTTTATTGAATGGTTTTTCAGCATTTATTGGAATTATTATACGGTTTTTGTTCTTGGTTCTGTTAATGATTTGATGAACCACATATATTGCTTTACATATGATGAACCCTTTTTACATCCCTGGGATGAATCCCACATAGTGAATGATCTTTTTGATGTGTTGTTGAAGTTGGTTTGTTAGTATTTTGTTTAGGACTTTTGCATTTATGTCCATCAAGGATATTGGCCTAGTTTTCTCATTTTGTTGTGTCCTTGTCTGGTTTTGCTATCAGGGCAATTCTGGCCTCACAGAATGAGTTTGGAAGTTTTCCCTCCTCTTCAAATTTTTTTGAAGAGTTTGAGTAGAATTGGTATCAGTTATTCTTTAAATTTTTGGTAGAATTTAGAATTGAAGCCATCAGGTCCTGAGATTTTCTTTGGCAGAAGACTTTTTATTACAGTTGTGATCTTGTTGTTACTGGTTTGTTGAGGTTTTCTATTTCTTCATGGTTCAATCTTGGTAGATTGCATGTATCCAGGAATTTATCTATTTCTTCTAGGTTTTCAGATTTGTTGGTGTGTAGTTGTTCATAACAGTGTCTAATGATTCTCTATATTTCTGTAGTTTCCAGTTGTTATGTCTCATTTTCTTTCAGATTTTATTTATTTGGGTCATCTCTTTTTCTTAGTCTAGCTAAAGGTTCATTGATTTTATCTTATCAAAAAATCAACTTTTTGCTTCATTGACCTTCTGTATTTTTTAGGCTCAATTTCATTTATTTCTGCTCTGATCTTTATTGTTTGCTTCCTAGTACTAATTGGGGGTTTGGTTTGTTACTGCCTTTTTAGTGCATTTGGGTGCATCATTAGGTTATTTGAAATCTTCCTATTTTTTTGATGTAAGCATTTATTGCTACAACCTTCCCCTTTACTGTATTACTCTTTTTACTGTATCCCATAGATTTTGGATGTGTATTTCCATTTTCATTTGTTTCAAGAAATTAAAAATTGTCCTTTATAATTTTTTCTCTGATGCATTTGTTGTTCATGTTCATGATTATGTTGTTTAATTTTCATGTGTTTGTGTAGTTTCTGAGGTTCCTCTTGTTATTGATTTCTAATTTTATTTTATTGTGGTCAGAAAAGATATATACAATTTCTGCTTTTTTGAATTTGTTGTGACTAGCTTTGTGGCTTATAATTTGCTCTATTCTGGAGAATATTGCACATGCTGATGAAAATAATGTCTTTTCTGTAGCACTTGGGTGAACTCTTCTGTAAATATAGTTAGGTCTGTTTGGTCTAGTGTGCAGTTTGACTATGACGTTTGTCTTCTGTCTGAATGATCTGTCCATTACTAACAGTAGGGTGTTGAAGTCACTATGTATTGCAGTATTGTATTACTGTATTGCAGTCTATCTTTCCCTTTAGATCTATTAATGTTCGTTTTATATACTTGGATGTTCTGGTGTTGGGTAGATATTTATAATTGTTACTCTTGATGAATTGACCCCTTTATCATTATATAATGACCTTCTCTGATCTAAGTATAGTTTATCTTGCTCTCTTTTCATTTCCACTTGCAATGAATATCTTTTTCCATGCCTTCACTTTCCGTCTATGTGTCTTTATAGGTAAAGTGGGTTTCTTGTAGGCAGCATATAGTTGGGTCTTGGTTGTTTTTTTTTTTTCTTTGAAACGGAGTTTCACTCTTGTCGCCCAAGCTAGCACAGTCTTGGCTCATTGCAACCTCTGCCTCCCGGGTTTAAGAGATTCTCCTGCCTCAGCCTCCCAGTTAGCTGGGATTACAGGCATGGACCACCACGCCTGACTAATTTTGTATTTTTAGTAGAGACGGGGTTTCTCCATGTTGGTCAGGCTGGTCTCAAACTCCTGACCTCAGGTGATCCACCTGCCTCAGCCTCCCAAAGTGCTGGGATTACAGGCATGAGTCACGGCACCTGGCTCTTTTTTTTTTTTTTTTTTTTTGAGACAGTCTAGCTCTGTCACCCAAGCTGGAGTGCAGTGGCATGATCTTGGCTCACTCTGACTCTGTCACCCAGGCTGGAGTGCAATGGTGCGATTTCAGCTCACCTCCGCCTCCTGGGCTCAGGTGATTCTCATGCCTCAGCCTCCTGGGTAGCTGAGATTACAGGCATGTGCCACCATGCCCAGCTAGTAATTTTTGTATTTTTAGTAGAGACGGGGTTTCACTATGTTGGCCAGGTTGGTCTTGAACTCCTAGCCTAGAGTGATCCACCTGCATTGGCCTCCCAAAATGCTGGGATTATAGGTGTGAGCCACTGTGCCTGGTCAACAGTGGGTTTTATACCTCAAATGTCTTCTTTTTGCATATTAGTATTTTTTTGTTTCAGATTAAAGATTTCCTTAGGCATTCCTCCTTCTTTTTTTCTTTTCTTTTTTTTTTTTTTTTGAGATGGAGTTTCACTCTGTCACCCAGGCTAGAGTGCAGTGGCATGATGTTGGCTCACTGCAACCTCTGCCTCCTGGGTTCAAGTGATTCTCCTGCTGCCTCAGCCTCCCCAGTAGCTGGGTTTACAGACGTGCTTTTTTTTTTTTTTTTTTTTTTAGTAGAGACAGGGCTGGTACCTTGGCTCAAACTAATGAGTGGGGCAATCTGGCTTCTCTCAGGAGAACTTGAATGGAGACAGAGACTATTGAAACTGCAATCTGGTAGTATGTGCTGGAGCTGAGAAGTCACGGAACATCATGCAGACTCCAGGCCTGGAGGAGCCACTTTTAGCCACACCTGGCTAATTTTTTTTTTTTTTTTTTTTGTATTTTTAGTAGAGACAGGGTTTTGCCCTGTTGGTCAAGCTGGTCTTGAACCCCTGACATCAGATGATCTGCCCACCTTAGCCTCCCAAAGTGCTGGGCCACCGCGCCTGGCCCGACTTCATATTTGAGGGATAGCTTTGCTGGGTATGGTATTCTTGGATGACCATTTTTTTTTTCTTCTTTCAGTATTTTGGAAATGTCATTCCACTGCCTCCTGGCCTATATAGTTTCTATTGAGAAGCCTGTTGCTAGATAAATTGGAATGATTCTGGGAAGCTTAACCATAAAATATTTTGTCTCCAGTCACTGGACTTCAAACATACTGTGTCAAATCTCTCTTCTGATCTTTAACAGCATTTTGGGCCCATTACACAGCGCTTTGATTATGTTCAAATATAACAGGTGTGACTTTCATGGCAATTACCAGGCATCAAAAAAAGCTGCATGTAATAAAATGGAGGGAAGCAACACCAATAATTGAAAGCAATGATGCTGGTATTTCCTTAGTCCTTATTTGAACTTTTTAAAAAAGCTCAAGCCTCTTTTTTCACCTCTTTCTTAAACATTAGAAAACCTTTCCTTCCCAGAGCCCTACAACCTCTTCCCTATCTTCCCCAAATATTAACTTGCAGACTTTACACTCCTGGGTATCACAGTACTTCCTGAACCTTTCATATGAGAAAACTTGGCCTGACAGAATGAAGAAAAGCTAAGAGTTAGGAAGGCTGTTGCTGGGATGGTGTCTCTTGGTGGTAACCGAGACACAAGGGAAAACCAGAATTAGGCTCAGGAACTGTGTTGATAAGAGGAGGAAGATTTTTTAAATTATTGCTTGAAATAGAAAGGCTGTTTTTACATGTGTGGAGAATAAGAATTGTTTGAGTTGGATTCTAACAAGGGAGAAGGCACAGTTTAGGACAGCAAGAAAACTTCAAGGGTGAAGAGAAAATCAGTGATTGTGATTCTGCAGGAGACTTCTGTTACTCCCCTGTTGTATTATCTCCTCTTTCTTCCCTCCTCCATGATTTCCTCCCAAATCAAGTCTCTCCCACCTAGAAAACCATCTAAGATACTGCCCTTGCCCTTAGTCTTCCTCTTATTCACAGCCAAGCTTCCTTTGTCCACACTCTAGGCCACCTTCACTTTCCATTCGTGCCCCGACCTATTGCAATCTGGCCTTTGCGCTCACTACTCCCTGAAATGGTGCTCATTGGTGGCACCAACAGGTAGTTTCCAGTGCATATCTTATGGGATTTTTCTGCAGAATGAGATGATGTTCACAGTGTCTTCCTTCTCAAAACCTTCTCTTCCGGTTTCTAAGATGTGACGACTTTTCTTGTTTTCCTTCTATGTCTCTGGCCTCTCCTCAGTTTCTCCTTCATTGGCTTCTTTTCTTGTGCTGTCCTTTTAACCTGGAACGCCCCAGGCCCCTGCTTTGGTCTCTTCTCTTCTTCCTCTACTTTTAGGTGATCTCATTAATCAATTTATAATGGAATTTATTGTAAAAGTATCTTAAAATCTAAATATTCATGATATATTAGAAATAGTAATCTCAGAAAGAAATAATAGATTTGTTGCTTGAAATGATTTATACTTTTTGCAATACATGTTTTTGAGATTTTTCAGAGTAGAAAGCCCTCTTTAAATGTAGATATTGTCTTGTTTCATTTCAACACAACCAATGTAAAAGCTGAGAAACAAAATAGGTGATAGAGAATGATGATTCTGTTGAGAGTGTAGATAACTCACCAAAGACAAGTTTATATAAGCAGGAGGACAATGGAGGTGGGCTCATGGACTAGACACAGACCTCCTTATAGCTCCTGTGGGCCTCAGCAGTGGACTCTGATCTTGTGGCACCTCCTTCATTGTCATAGCTAATTGGACTGGTGGATGCTCATTCAAGGGCAGTCAATCAGCAGACTGGCCAGTGAGCTAGGGCTGGTACCTTGGCTCAGACTAATGAGTGGGGCAATCTGGCTTCTCTCAGGAGAACTTGAATGGAGACAGAGACTACTGAAACTGCAATCTGGTAGTATGTGCTGGAGCTGAGAAGTCACGGAACATCACGCAGACTCAGGGCCTGGAGGAGCCATTTTTAGCTACACAGCAGGAAAGGGAAAAAGCAGCAGAGCCACAGGAGCCAGTAGAGTGAAAGGAGAGCATGTGGCAGACAGCAGGTAGAGGCTGGGTGGGAATCATGAGAGGGTGACAGGAAGGGATGAGGGCAGCCAGGTCTGTGTTGCCCATGCTCCAGGCCCCCTCTCACTTTCTCCTATACCTCTTCTTACCACTCCCCAGGCCAACTCAATTCAGTTGTTTCTGGATTTCTGGTCCCAAGCAGTCTTTCAGCAATCCCTTCCCCCATGTTCCTCCTCCGCCACCTGGCCAGGTTCATTGAGCCAGTCTCTGAGTCTCTGTTCCTTGCAGCAAGATGGAGGTTGAGGTCTGGAGTCAGACTGGTACATCCACCAGAGTCCAGGTTTGCAGGGGCAAAACTAAGGCCAGGGGAGGGAACCCTGAGAGCCCAAGCCTGTGCCTAGCACTTGGTGCAATGGAGCCTTGTGTAGCATTGTTTTTTTGTGGATGGACTCCCGAGAGCCTCAAACATCAGCATCTGACAGTACCATTTTTGGCTTAGTTTCATCAGAGAGGACCTGTACCTTGGCCATCATTAAACCAGATGCAGTGGCCCACGGAAAGACCGATGAGATTATCATGAAGGTAAGAGAGACAACACTTACGTGCACCACTGTCCTTGTGTCCTCTCTTGTGGATAAACAGGGATGGGGCACCGGGCAGTGATATCTTAGTGCAGAAAGACGACTTCTAAGAGATTGTAGCTCAAACTCCATTCAAGCAAATGAAAATGTTAAATCTGATTGGGACAGATAATGTGGGGATCGGTGTCTCCACAGCCTTTAATGTTGCCTGTCTTTATTTTTTTACCTTGCAACTAAATTAATTAATCAATGTGAATTTGGGCTTGATTTACCCTTTCAGAATATTTATATATATATTCTACAGATTCAGGAAGCTGGGTTTGAAATTCTAACAAATGAAGAGAGAACCATGACAGAGGCAGAAATGCGACTTTTCTACCAACACAGAGCTGGAGAGGTCAGCTCATCTACTTCCACAAGTTCAACACGCTGTCGTTTCTCTTCCTCCAACATTATGCTTATAGATTGATATTAGTTTGTGACAGAAGAAATTATGAAGAGCCAAAATAGGAACAGCAAGTGGGTCATGAATTTGTTCTCAGAATGACAATAGGCTGTATCAGGTAAAGTTTTTTGGTTGCAAAGAAAAAGTTTTGACTCTAAGAAATGAATTAAGGAATTTATTAGAAGGATAACCCATAGTTGAAGGGAGAGTTTAATGAGAAGGGCTTGGAGACAAAAGGAAGCGAGGGATCTCAGAAGCAAAGCCTCGAGCATATCACTTTAGACACTGCCATTGGATAACTCAGATCTAAGCACCTTCCATTTGCTTCTGCTGATGACCCACCTGCTTGGGAGTCTTCTTGGCTTAGCTTGGGCCATAGCCCTTCCTCTCATGTCAGGGGTGTGTGTGTGTGTCTGTGTTGGGGAATAGGCATCATGGTTGCCAGTCAAATTTGGACCAAATGAAATGGATAAGGGCTGTTCCCCGAAGGAAAACCAGAGTACTGTTACTTGAGGAGGAAGGGTTGTGAGGCATTGCATGAAAAAAAAAAAAGTACCAACTATATTTCACCCCTTGGTTATCCAGCATCATATGATTTCCATAGATATGGTCTTTTAAATGTCTCTGCCTAACTTATATAATCATCTCATGTTTATTCCCAAATGAGTCAACTTAAAACTCTTGTCATTCTGAGTGCTCTGAGTGTGGCTGGTCATCACTACCACCCATGCCTGACACCCTCCACAGCAGGCAGAGGTGGCCAGGCAGAGACAGAGTGCAGTGGCTGAGTGGCCACGGGCATGCTGGCTGGTAGCAAGGCTGCCCACTAACTCCCTCTCATCCCGTGGGTGAGATGGGCTTGCTGATCCTCTGCAGGCCCTAGCAGCTCCTGCCCTGGGTCACTGTTTTCCCTCCCTGTGCCTAGGAGGCATTTGAGAAGCTGGTACATCACATGTGCAGTGGACCAAGCCACCTCCTGATCCTTACCAGGACTGAGGGCTTCGAAGACGTGGTCACTAGCTGGCGAACCGTCATGGGCCCCTGTGACCCCAATGTGGCCAGGAGGGAGCAGCCTGAAAGGTGACGTCACCAGCTGTGGTCCTTTCATCCATCTTAAAACCTGCATTCCAGGAGGCTGAGTCCCACTCAAAGTGTTCAGCCTAGAATCGTGGGTAACACAGAGGACTCTCTGATGGCCAGGAGCCTCTCTCTTATATATTTGGGGAGACCCTGACATCTTCCCCCTCTGGCCCAGCCTGTACTGAGTGCCTCCTGTGAGGTGCCTCCTCCCC
This sequence comes from Theropithecus gelada, assembly GCF_003255815.1. NCBI lineage: Eukaryota > Metazoa > Chordata > Mammalia > Primates > Cercopithecidae > Theropithecus > Theropithecus gelada. The sequence continues at coordinate 153,968,592 of NC_037669.1, forward strand.
TGCTCTGTCTTCTTCTGAAGGCTGCTTCTGGATTCATTCCTCAGTCGCTGTTTTCTCTTTGCAGCCAGGGGATTCCATAGGGTACTGCCAGGAAAATACAGATTCTAGGGTCCCATTCAAGCCTGTCAGAGACTCTGGGCCAGGGCCTGAGAATCTGCACTGTAGTCTCAATGCCATCCAAACCTACTCCCCATCAGGGTGTCCTGAGGCCCTCAGGAGTCTGAGTACCCTGTTCTGCACATTGCACTGGGCTTCCTTGGCCTGCTCCTTGGACATGGGAATATTTAGCCTGGCGCCAGCAATCCAAATCCACTGTACCTTGGCCTTTGAAGCTGACAGGCGCAGACAACAGGAAAGAAATTAGAGAGGCCAAGGAACTGCAGTTGTACTTTGTAGCTGTAGGGGACCAGGAACATTTATATATGAGGCAGGCTGGGCTAGTGAAAGCCAGCTCGGGATTCAGATCCTAGGTCACTGCAAGTCTCTTCTTAGCCTGAGTTCTCTCAACTGTAAAATGGGGATATAAGCATCCATCACGAGTGTGTATACATACATGTATATACCTCACCGAGAGTAGTGCTTGACACACAGGAAATCATAGCAATATTATTATCTTACGAAGTTATTGCAAGGATAACTATGCAAAACTTTATCAAGCACTTGGTATGGTGCTAGCCTTTGGCAGTAATATCGACAAAATGGCAGCTCCTGTGCTTACACTATTAATCAGGCATCTTTAAAATGGGGGTAACAGCAGTATGTCTCATAGAGCTGTGGCGAAAATGCAATGGGATCGTGTAAGTAAAGTACACAACTATGTGCCCAGCACACTGCTATGACCAAATAAATGCCAGCTACTATTATTATTGCTGCTGTTCTTGGTATTTCCTGCAGAGAAATCAATTTCACAGGAATGCAGGGTGCTGATTGGTAGCCGGTGATCATGTTGCCAGAAAGCAAAACATTTCTTTTCAAATGAAACAATTGTTTCTTTTACATTTTGCCAATGTTCCCAGTCTCCGAGCTCAGTACGGCACAGAAATGCCCTTTAATGCCGTCCACGGAAGCCGGGACAGAGAAGATGCTGACAGAGAACTGGCATTGCTCTTCCCCAGTTTGAAATTTTCAGACAAAGATACAGAAGCCCCTCAGGGTAAGTCATCAAGGCAGATTTGATCTTTATTAAATCATAGATACAAGGAATTTGACTATGTGCTTGAGTGTGTGGGGGATTGATAATTTTTGGTAACTAAGTCTTCAAACTAATACAGTCCTGTTCTGAAAATACAGGTCATTATATAACTTGAGTATCAATACTAAACTGTTTTGTGTCCTCATAGAGTAACAGTGTTGCTTTTTAATACCTCATTAAATTTTTTGCTGCTTATTTTGGAGTCATATTTTTGTTGCAAAAAGTACTTTATTTGCATTTCCCTGTGGAAACCATTGGGAAAATTTCATTAACTTTCTGGAAGCCTACCTCAAAGCCAGTCAGAGGCCAGACATACTCCACACACTCCACGTTAAGCCCCTAAGGGCTCACTGAGAAATGCAGCTATACAGAAGGGGCTTCAACCTGGAGCTTGCTGTGACCTCATCTCCCTCAGCCCCACATTTCAATGCATGACCATTGTTTAGGACCTTCCCTTCATGGGAAGCATTCAGACAGCCTCTGGGAAAGGCATGCCAGGTGGCATTGCCACCTCCAAATCTGAGTGAGAGCCCCAAGGGGCCCGGAGCCCATGTGACTAAGTCTACCCTACAACCAGTGAAACTGCTGCATTACATGTCTCCGGTTTGAGCATGAAATGAGTGGAAGGGGCTGGGAGATGATTACCTTGGGAAAACCCAAAGGATGCGAGGGTTGGATTCTTGGGAGAAGGCCACATTCCATCTGAAATGGAAATAACCCATGTGTGTCTAAATGTTTGGGTTTTAATCAATATATTTGCCTAAATGTTTGATATGCTCATGGTCTCAAGATCTGAAATGCAGCCAAGTCAAAATGGGTGGACTTGCCACTGCCCTGTGAAGCAGAATTATTCCCACTGCCAGCTGAGGAACAAGCAGAGCATGCCAGAGGTTGGGGAGTCAGGAAATCTTGGGAAGTGTGGCTCTGTGTGGATCAGAGACCCACTGACACACTCCAGGCCAGCTTTCCTCTGGGACCTGCCCTCAGAGAGTCCATGATGCATTTCCTTATGTGTCCAGGGTTGTGGGGCACCTTCAAGCTTTTGGGAATAGGGGGTGGTGATTGGAAGCAAATAGCTGTAACTCAGAGCCAAGTCTGGGGCAGGTGGCTGGGAAGTTCTCACTGGGCTGTTGGGAGTGCTGGAAGATCATGAGACTGACGTTTTGGCCTCAGGTGATGAGAAAAGGGGTTACCTGCAGACCACACCCTGGGAATAAGTGCACAGCCTCCTTTGGACACTGAAGCAGCCTGGCTGGGGTGCTGTTCTGCCCATTTATTCCGATGTGTCACACTTTCTCAGCTTTGGGGAGCTGCATATGCCTCCATTGTACTTAGCACTATTCCTGCTAAAAAAACGCAGGAGTCAAGGTGACAGACAATCCCGGGTTTGAATTCTGGCTCCACTATTCCCCAGCTGAAGAGCCTCTGAAAGGTTACTTACCTTTTCTGGGCCTCAGTTTCCTCATCTGTTAAATGGAGATAATGATAGACTCGTCATAACCACAACTAACTTCATAATAAAAATCTTCATCATAGAGCTGTTGTGAAGATGAAAGACAGGATGTAAAGCTCTTGGTCTGGCATATGACATGAATTAAATGCTCAATGTTATCCATTCTGTTTAATTCCTGGTCCCTAACACATATCAGGACTTCTTTGCTGGCTCTCCTGCTCTGACCTTTAACTTCCCATTTCTTTGTGGATGGTGGGTGGGACAGAAGGTCTGGGACAGGGCTGTTTCAGGAGTCCTACCGAACATCTGTCATCCCACAGGCGGTGAGGCTGAAGCAACAGAGGGGCCCACTGAGGCGCTTTGCTTTCCCGAGGATGTGGATTGAGATGGCTGTGCTGCTCTTCCGGAGCACGTGACCAGGGGTCTACTGCACAAAACGGACCTCCAGAATCGGAACTTACTCTTTTGAGTACCAATACTTTTTCGTTTAGCTGTCTTTTGTAGACAATGGAAATAATACGGCTGGGCGCAGTGGCTCATGCCTGTAATTCCAGCACTTTGGGAGGCCGAGGCAGGTGGATCACTTAAGGTCAGGAGTTCGAGACCAGCCTGCCCTACATGGTGAAACCCTGTCCCTACTAAAAATACAAAAAATTAGCCGGGCGTGGTGGCGTGCGCCTGTAATCCCAGCTACTTGGGTGGCTTAGGCATGAGATCGCTTGAACCGGGGAGGTGAAGGTTGCAGTGAGCCGAGATCATGCCACTGCACTCCAGCCTGGGTGACAGAGTGAGACTCCGTCTTAATAAAAAAAAAAAAAAAAAAAGTAAAGAAAGATAATAGTATATACTTTTCTGCCTTATTAAACAGTATGTAGAACACATTTTTTTTTTTTTCTATCTTTGGGATTTTACAAAATAATTGAACATCAGTTATTACATCCTGTTGTGAGATATAGTGTCATCTCAGAGGATACTGGGTTATATGAGATGGTGTTTCCCCAACAATAAATCTACCTTATGAATTAAACAATTTTAGAACTTAATTTGGTAACCATGAGCTTGAAAACAGTGCAAGATTGGCTATGACACTTTCAGGCACCCTGATGCCGAGGCAGATATAAATAGGCTCCAAATGCTTCCTCATGCTGCCTGCCCAAGTCACACCAACAGTCATTTAATGCTGCCAGATTTTCCCATCTGCAGTTCTCCATTACCAAGGCATGTTCATAAAGCAATGCTTAGACGTCAAATTTGGAAACAGGGTTCATCTAATTTTCTTGACGCATCCCTCCCCCATTTCTCTGGTGTCTGATTCTGGGTGACACCTAAATTTAAAAGCTGAGAGCTCCTAGTGGGGCCAGGTTGCCTTCAGCTCTCACTGAATTGCCTGGCTTAGCCATCCCTCTGCAGTTCTCCCCTTGAGGGACACAGGATTTCAGTAAAAAGTAGCTATTGTGACCACTTGGAAATTACTGGCACACAATGCCACCCCCTCTAACCACTTTATTTGTAAATTTGCCAAGTGCAGGCATACTTTTTCCTGAGGAGGCCATGTTCTTCTATACTAGGAAGCAAATGCCAGCGTCTTCCTCCTTGCTGGTTTTGTCCATGACTTGAAGTTCTTTAAATGGGCAGTTAGCTCCCAGAGGACGTCTTCGTGGGTGCATCACACTTCGTCAGCCTAGCACAAGACAGTCTGTGCTAGGCCCTGAGCTGGCTCTGGGGATACATGGATAAGTCAGTCCCCAGAGTTGGGAACCAAGGCCGGTGACCTTCAATAGGCCCTACTGTTTAAGGCCACTGTGTTTGCCAGGACCTTGTGTCACCCCTGGATGGAAACACACATGTCCACAGTGCTCATCGGAACCTGTACAGGATCTCAATGTGTATGACAAAGCCCTTACTGACAAGATCTGTCAGGAAGCTGGATGCACTATTCCAGATCCCCAGACTCCCAGCCCACCATGGGGCTGTGCTCTTCCCTTTGGGAGTGGGCTCAAGAGCGGGGCCCATATGGTCTGTGCCCACTTCAGAAGTGGCAAACGACTTGGAGCAGCCCTATGCCTGGGCTTCCATACCACAGATGCGTGTGGCTCTGAATGAGCTACTTCGAGGGGGTGCACCCAGCTGACAGCCATCTGATCTCCCCAGAATCTGGGAAGCCAAGGATCTTCCAACACTGCTGAGATGAGAGATGGAGCCACCAGGGCCTCCCAAAGCGGGGGAGAGAGGGGAAAATGAGATTGGGGAACTGAGCCTGTAGGGGGAGAGTGTTCTTGTGTCAGTGATGGATGAAGTAGTTGGGCAGGGCAGTGGGAAAGCAAGTGGGGCACTAGGTGATGGGGCCGGAGTGTTAGGAATGGTGACATGCCTCTTCCTCCCATTACTGGTGACTCAGGGATGCTGTGGGTTCAGCATTGCAGGGTATCTCTAAGAGTCCACAAGTTTCATGGCATAAGGAACAGGGGAATGGGGTGTAAGGGGGTTCCCGAGAGTGGCTCAAATATCAGCCCACTCCCAGAGGATGGAACTCATTGGCAGAGACCCTAGGCCTGGTTTCCCACAACAGAAGCAAACAAGGAAGTAAAGGATGGGTGCCGCTTTTGGTTTTAAGACCCGTTGGCTCCTGGGTGTGAGTGCCTGACAGGAAGGAGGGCAGACTCGGCTCTGTCAAGGAGGGTGGTTTTATTCCAGGACTGGCTCTGGACCTCCACTCAGCCTGAGGGCAGAGTGCTTGCCAAAGCCAGGAGCCAGGGGCTGCAGAGATAGGAGGAGGAAAGGTGGCTTAGTAGTCCACTCAGTGGACCTTGGGGGGTTCCCTCAGCCTTCCCTAAAGCCAGATCCTAGACCTTCTCTCATGCTGGAAATAAACATGTGCCTCTCTGGCCAGTAAACAGGGAAGGGGCAGGATGGGGACAGCACCAGTCCCTATCCCAGGTGGCAAGAAATTGGAACCTTTCTGTCAGCCCTCCAGCAAGATCTGGGGTGGGAGGTCCCCTTCCTCTTTTCTTAGGCTTCACTTCCAAGTTTTCCCTGTGGCAGTTATGGGAAACAGGGGCCTGCTTGGACCTGCTCCTACTCTCTTGGCCTTACCTTGGGTCCTCCCAGAGGTTCCCACCATGATTATTCCCTCTTGCCCACCTCATCATCCGCCCACCACACTCTGGTACAGGTGTCCTTGGCTTTGTTTCCAGTGAGGCCTTGAGATAGAAGGTGTGCCTACAATTCAGAGACGGGAAAGGTGGCAGTGCGTGGTAGACGAAGAGCAACTGTGTGTCCTTGCAGAGGGATAGCAAGCTCTTGCACACTGAGCAGCTGGTGGCAGTGGAGATGGGGCATACCTAAGAAGAGGACGGAGGGGATGGACATGACATTGGGGATGGGATACCTTGTGGCTGGGAGTGCCCACCTGTGAAGGTCTGCTGGCCTTCAGAAGGAGGCCAAAAAGAGTGGGGTCCCCAGACTGCTGCAGATGCCTCTAGGAGCCACAGTTACCCTAAGGCACTGGGTCCCACTCTGAAATGCAAAGCACTTCCCAGCCCTTCATTTACCAAGAATCACAGGTTCCAAAAGTGTGTACACATTATCTTCTGATGTTTCCTAATGTTCTAGACATTTGGAAAACAGACTCCTTTTTAGAAGTTGCCACGATTTTTCTTGGCTTTTATTAGCATGTGTTAAAATCATATTATCCAAACACTACCAGAAGAACATGTATTGTTCTGAATAAAGTGCTTAAGGAAAAAAAAATGCAACTTATTAAATTGGACATTCTTTTCTAGTTCATAAATTTTGGATTACAATGAGGGCACAAAAGGAGAAACAGAATGCAGTATTAGAGCGAGAAGCTTAGTTAAGAACTTGGGTGTAGACACAAGACCATGTCCACTCTTCCCACTTCCTTGCTGACTGAACACTGCACCTGCATAAAGCAGCAAACAGCTTTGTTTCAATAAATACATTTCCCTTCATTCAATTCAGAAAAGTTAATTATAGTAAAGCATTTTTAATTTGACCATCTGTTTATACCCACAGGCAAGATGTATCCACAGAGTTTAAGTGTGAAAGTGTTATTTCATTGGGCCTTCAGCTCTCTAATGCTATTTGGGTTCAAGATTGTCTCAGCAATTCATTATTGGTTTCTTTATATTTACCTGGTACTATTTAATACCAATACTATAATGTTTTGCATTAAAAATGCCAACCAAGGATATTTTCACAGTACTAGAAACGAGTGGGCCTAAGGTTTCTTCCCAATAAACTAAGTTTTCTTTTAACCGGGTTTCTCACATTAGCACTCTGATATCTGCACAAAACCAAGTCCTGTTGGGACAGATTTTAAAATCAGTGATGTTCTGAAAAAATAGTAACTTGAATCTTGGGTGGTCATGTTGAGAGCAGGAAAAATTGCATTAAATACATTTTTAAAACATTCATTTGCAATCAAACATTTAAATCTTCCAAGGAAAGTGCAGGGTGGTGATAGGGCAGCTGCAGTGTGAGCAACCCCATCAGGAGTGGCTGGTGGGTGGGCTTGGGGCTCCATCAGTGGCACACACTCACCGCAAGCTTCTGGACCACAGACCTTGCATCCTGGTTGTGACGCCTTTGACCTTCTTTTAACAAAGAGAAAGGGCAGGCTGCTTCTACCTTCAAACAGTCAAGAGCAACGTCTGTTGAGTTCACCTTGCTGCTGACCCAGAAGTTGGGTGCAGAAAGGCTAATGGTACTTGCTGTAAAAAGAAGTCATCTTCAGTCATCCTGGGGAGATTCCATTGCCCCTCTCTCAACTTGAGTGCTTTTCGCTTCATGCAGGAAAAGATTTTAGTTGCATCTTTTATTAAATTTCAATCTCATTTTACAAAAGCATACCAACGAGCAATCCTGAGCAACTAATATGATATTTGCTGAATACAGCTAAGAGAAAGCTTTCTAAATTATCCTGTTCTTTGTTTCCTTCTACAGGTTTGTCTGTAGAACATTCTTTAGTTTCACAGTGATATATGCTGTTTCAGGAAGCACAAGGTGTTCTGTTTCTGGGAAGTGATGACCTACTTTTAGTTTGAGCACAAGTTTCCATGACTGGTTCTAAATCCGGCCAGATATTGCTAATACCAATGACAGGAGTTAGGGCAATTGGGAGGCTCTCGGTCCCTAGTTCCTGTCAAGGGTAAGCCCCATCTGGGTCATGGCTGGGCCTTCACTATCAGTAGTTATATTTCCCTTCGATGCTTCAAAAAGCCTATGGTGAATCTGTCGCCTCACTTTACTCCTCCCTGTCTGTCTGACTTGGAAGCCTGAGAACTTATTAAATTAGGATGAAAAAAGGCTCTGTACCTGCTAATATTGACGGCAGTAAGATGCTAGCTTACTATTTTTGCACAGCACCATGTATAGTGCCTGTTAATCAGGCCAACTATAGCCAACTTTTTCTTTTTTTTTTTATATAAAGAAAATCTATGTAAGTTGAGGTTCAGAAATGCATATATTTTTTACTTACAAATATTCATCTGACCAAAATTCAACATAACCTTTATGGAACACTTAACAATTGTTTTGTTTTTAAAATAACATTTCATTCAAACTGTATATAATTCAGTAAAGTTTTTTTATACAGCAAGCAATGCTTAAACCCTGGAAAATCTGTAGAAAAGAGATTTTCACACAAAATAAGAAAAGAAAAATCTGAGGTATCCCTCACACACACACATCCATTCATTCTGGCCCATGTACGTGCACATACACACGCGTGCCTGTGTGTTTACACAGACATATTCATTCTCACTCACAAAGTGGCTGCAGCATAGGCAAAAAATTGTAGGTCCAAAGGAAAATGACTGATTGTTCTAATAAAGAGTCCGGGTAGCTCAGAAAAAAAAAAAAACAAAACAAAACACAAGAGTCTTCTGAGGAAATTACTACCTCAAAAAAATGTTCTCAAGATGAATTTGAGATCTAAGCCTACTAAACTGCTTTTGCAAAACAGCTCCCTGCAGTCCAAGGTGACTTGTGCAAATAGAAGGAATCAAATGAGGCTGGTTCCTGTACTTCCTTAAACAAGGAGGTGGGATGCTCGCAGGTGCCCAGGGGCACTCCCATCATGCCAGGTACTGCTGCAGTGCCATCTTTGCCCTGAAATCACAAAATTCCTGTTAGCCATCATCTCAGAATTGTAATTGGGGTAAAAAACCCTATGGTTCAATGATGATAGTTGGGGAAGTCTAAAAAAGTAAATCTCCAGAGGGAATTGGGGTGAGCCCAGGTGGGCACCTACCTTAAGGGGCAGAGATCTGCAGTGGGCAGATACCTGAAATCTACTCTGGCTATATTCTTATTTATGTGGTTCTCTCAGAGGGCTGTTCCTGCACTTAAACCTGCTGCAGCTCAGTGACATTCCACAGTCCCTGGTATGTGCTGACATTCTATAATGTTTTCTTTTGTCACTGGCATATAGTTGTGATAGGTCTCAAATTCTTCACTTTTTCTTACTGCCATGTAGGTTTTACGTAGTGAAGCACAACACTAGAGGAGGACACTTAGGGTTCTGGGAAGCAAATAAGAAAACTGACCAACGAAATGGTGTTGAGGTGATTAGAAGGTGCATGGAAGGGGCCAAGAGCCCATGGGATGAGGCTGTCTTATGCTTTACATGCCTCAAAACTGTGGAAGAAGGCTACAATTTCATCTTGTTCTTCTCATCACACCTGATGACTCCATAACTGATCAATGTGAGATGTGCGTTGTTACGGTGATGGGGGAAGAAGGAAATGGGCCAGGTAAAAAGGAAAAGATAGAATGTAGGCCAGTGCTGTGGCTCACGCCTATAATCCTAGCACTTTGGGAGGCCGAGGCGGGCAGATCACCTGAGGTCAGGAGTTCAAGACCAGCCTGCCAACATAGAGAAACCCTATTTCGACTAAAAATACAAAAATTAGCCGAGTGTGGTAGCGGGCACCTGTAATCCCAACTGCTTCGGAGGCTGAGCCAGGAGAATGGCCTGAACCTGGAAGGCAGAGGTTGCAGTGAGCTGAGATCGTGCCATTGCACTCCAGCCTGTGTGACAAGAGCGAAACTTCATCCCAAAAAACAACAAAACAAAACAAAACAAAAAAACCCCAAAAACAAACCGAAGAAAAAAAAAGAATGTGAACAGTGACTTAATCTATCCTGATCCTTGTAAAAGTGGCCTCCTTTGAGGTGGGCCCAAGGAGGCCTCCTTTACTATTCCTATCACAAACTTAGCACAGTTTCTAAAGAGGCTTAAACTGTGGGAATTAGGACGTCAGGTTTCAGCAATGGTCTCCTAAGCTATGGAAAGAAAGTCTACAATGTTCAGGTACAATAGCTAATCAAACTAATACCAAGTAGACTATGCATACAATAAGCTGGATTCAAGTGCAGTTTCTGCAGTAATGGACATAACAGTTTTTTAAGTGGTATACTAAGGTATATTCTTGCAATTATGTAAGACTCTAAATATGATACTGTGAATAGTCCAATTCATCAGAACAGAAAACTCTAGTAAGATTATCTCCAAGTTATGAGCAAGTTGGGTTCTACAAGGACATTTTCAGAAACAAGTTTATGAATGATGCCACAAACCATCCACCTGACTCCCCAAATACTTAAAGAGGCTGAGAAGAGCAGTTCTGATGGAGGTGGGAGCTCTGGGACCCTGCAACCCTGAAGCCCTCTGAGCCTGGGTGGAGAGGGCTGGTTAGCAATAGCTTCTCATCTGTAAGCATCTGAAAGTCAAAGGATCAAAGCCTTAATGACAAAAGGAACCTGAGAGATGTATTCTTCAGGTGATAGACTTTACTGTACTACGATGTGAATACCACATAAGGGTCTTGATCAAAATTCCGTATTGCTCTTTAAATCTGCCAATTCAAACTCCTTATGGATCTTATTCAGAGGTTGGCTAGGTTTGATTATTCTGGGTCTCAGACACTGTACCTTTATTGTCTTTCTACTATCGTTATCTAAGGAGTCTTTTTAGAAGAATGGTTTTGGAGGCAAGATCACCCTTTCTTAGATGGACTCAGGTTGGGTAGCTCAGACCTTGATTCTTTTAATGAGGGTTTAAGTTTAAAAAGAACTGGCCAGGCGCGGTGGCTCAAGCCTGTAATCCCAGCACTTTGGGAGGCCGAGACGGGCGGATCACGAGGTCAGGAGATCGAGACCATCCTGGCAAACACAGTGAAACCCCATCTCTACTAAAAAATACAAAAAACTAGCCCGGCGAGGTGGCGTGCGCCTGTAGTCCCAGCTACTCGGGAGGCTGAGGCAGGAGAATGGCGTAAACTCGGGAGGCGGAGCTTGCAGTGAGCTGAGATCTGGCCACTGCACTCCAGCCCAGGCGACAGAGCGAGACTCCGTCTCAGAAAAAAAAAAAAAAAAAGTTTAAAAAGAACTAAAAATTTATGTGAAAACAGCACCAGAGTGGTCTAAGCAAGCAGGCTAAACCTATCCCACTTGATGCTGGTAAGGCCTGTCTTACATCCTAGGTTATCTCTGAGATAATTTTAAGTAAAATCTGTTTTTACTTCTGAATAAATATGAGATAAAAACCCCAGTGAACAACCTGGCTCTCAGGCAGAAGAGATGGGCTGACAGAGCCCATCGTTTATGCCAGCAGCTGTGGAGGTGGAGGTTCCAGTCCTCAAAGTACAAGCTCAAATCCAGCCTTCAGCATGTGGCTGGACTTGACTTTGATGTTACACTCATCTGACCAGCAGCCTTGGGCTGCAGGTATTTACTTCTTCTTCCTTTTTTTTTTTTTTTTTTGAGACAGTCGCGCTCTGTTGCCCAGGTTGGAGTGCAGTGGCGCGATCTTGGCTCACCACAACCTCCGCCTCCTGGGTTCAAGTGATCCTCCTGCCTCAGCCTCCCAAGTAGCTGGGATTACAGGCGCATGCCATCATGCCCGACTCATTTTTGTATTTTAGTAGAGATGGGGTTTCACTATGTTGGCCAGGCTGGTCTCAAGCTCTTGACCTCAAAATCCACTTGCCTCAGCCTCCCAAAGTGCTGGGATTACAGGCGTGAGCCACTGCTCCTAGCCTAGTTATTCTTTAGCCTACAGGATGTTAAGCTTCGGGGAAGCAGAGGACCAGCCTGTCCTGTGTGCTTCACAGTCTGGGAGAGCCATTTACTTCAGAGGAGTTAGTTAAGTTTCTCTCCCCTTCAGTGGAGAAGACAGACAAGCTGATAGCCAAGACACAGTGTGACGTGTTCTACAGATGCTATGGGAGCACAAAAGGCATCCCTGGCAAAGCCTGGAGGGGAGGGTAGAGAATAGGTCAAGCAAGGCTTTTTGGAGGACATGGCAACCTGATATGAGTTTTGAAGGATAAATGGCCACTGCCCAGGCATCTTTTTTCCTTTGCTTTCAGGACACCTTATGTGCCTAAGTCTCTGCCTGCCTCACTAGCTGTTCCTTCTGCTCCTTTGTTGCATCTTTCTTATCACTGCCTAAATGCTGGGGGGTAGGCGGAGGGGGGCTCTAGATCTTGGTCCTTAGCCCTCCTTTCTCTCTTTTTTACTTAATCTAGGTGACTCCATCCAGCTCCATGGCTTTAAATACCATTCAGATTTACACCCCCAGCCCTGCTCTTTCAAGTCCCTTGGATATCTAATAGGCATCCTAACGCTGGCATACCCAAACAAGAACTCCTGATGCTCCCTACCGCAACACACTTCTGTATTCCTCACCATCTTGGTATATGGCAACACCCTCTGTCCAGTTGCTCAGGCTAAAACCCTAGACATCTTCCTTTCCTCTCTTTAACATCCTATACTGAATCTGCGAGTAAGTCCCGTTGGTGCTCATCTTCAGATTAAATCCTGAATCCAACCACTTCTCAATACTTCCAACACTAATACCCTCATCCCTTACCGACATTATTACAATGGCCTTTAACTGGTCTCTGCACCTCCATTCTTGCCCTCCTACAGACGGTTCTCTGTACAATCACCAGAGTGATCTTTTAAAAATTCAAATCAGGGCCAGGCGTGGTGGCTCACGCCTGTAATCCCAGCACTATGGGAGGACGAGGTAGGTGGAGGATGAGGTGGGTGGATAACATGAGGTCAGGAGTTCGAGACCAGCCTGGCCAATATGGTAAAACCCTGTCTCTACTAAAAATACAAAAAAATTAGCTGGGTGTGGTGGCAGGCGCCTGTAATCCCAGCTACCTTGGAGGCTGAGGCAGGAGAATCGTTTGAACTTAGGAAGTAGAGGCTGTGGTGAGCCAAGATCACGCCATTGCACTCCAGCCTGGGCAACAAGAACGAAACTCCATCTCCAAAAAAAAAAAAGAAAAGAAATTAATTCAATCAGATAATGTCTCCTCTCCTTAATAGTCTCCAATGATTTCCTATTAAACTCTGAATAAAAGCCAAAGTCCTTACCCTACCTACAAGGCTCTTCATGATCTGGCTTCTTCCACCTATTAGCATTTTCCCCCTCACTATTTTTCGTCAGCCCTCTGTTCTTTTGCTGTTTCTTGAACATACCAAGTTCACTCCTGCTTCAGGGCCTTTGAACCCACTATCACCCCTGCCTGTAATACTCTTCCTCTAAGCATTTGCCCAGATGAAATCTTCCTTATTTCATTCAGGTCTCTGATCATGTCATCCTCAGAGAGATCTTTACTGGCTAACCTACATGAAAATAAATTTTCTTGACTCTCCATTCCTTCACCTTGCCTTTATTTTTCTCCATGGTACCCCTCTCATCACCTGATACTGTGTTATGTATTCATTTGCTTATCATCTATCTTCTATACTAGAATGTAAATTACATGAGGACAAAGACTTCATCAATTTTATTCACCAATATATCTCCAATGCCTAAAACAATGCCTGACAGAAGGCAGGTATTAAAAAGAGCTATCTGATGAATGAATGGGGACTCAAAGGAGAGGAGACTGGGATAGCAAAGCAGATGGAACAGAATGTATAAATGCATGAAGGTATGCTACTGTAAGCAGGCAGGTATGGCTGCAGTATGGGGTGTGTATGGTGGGTGCGGGGAAGATGAGAAAGGCAGAGCCAGACCATTAAGGGCTGAAGGGCTTCTAAGCCACGCCCAAGAGTCTACAGACTCAAAGTATTGATGTTCCCTGATTTGTTATTATACAAAGGCAAAATGGAAACTGAAGGCTGTTACAAGGGAGAACACACAGCTAGGAAGAGCATTTATGGCTACTTTGAGGTTAGCTGCGTATCTGATTATAACTCTTGACTCTACCAGGAAATGATGAGCTCTTTGAGGACAGTGATTCCTTAGTGCTTGCTTTTGTATCCCTAGCAGCCGGGCCAGCCTGGCACAAAATGGGTGTTCAGTGAGGTTTTGAGCTAAAGAATGTTTGCATTACTGGTTTTCTGCTTTCCAAAAGGCCACATGCATTTCTATTCTAATGATCAGGGGAATGTATGCAAATGGTCTCTGGATCCTATCCACGAAGATAGCCCAGACTCATGTTAATTCACAGTGAGAGTCTTTAATAATTTGGTAATCATTAGTTTACAGCTCACTCAAATGTCGTACAGTGGCTCACAGAAAATTATAAAGAAAATCTAAGAATCTAAAAGATTCAAAAAGTGTGGCCATGTTAACTACCAAGCAATTCAAACCCTTTCATGAAAGAATCCAACATAGCCCAAGGCAAGGCCTTTCTGCATTCATACTCACTTGTCACAAAGGTTTGAATCTGGTGACTGACTCAGTTTGTGTAGAATATCTACGATGCCCATGTCTCGTAATTTATCCTGGCGTTCTTGTGAACCTAAATGATTAAAGCCAGGTTATTGGGAACATGACCCAGGAAAACGCTCTCTTTGATGTACAATTAACAATCTAGAGCCTTACCAGTGTCCTTCACTCCCTACTCCTCCTGTACCCCTTGTCCTCTACCCTCTCCCAGTGTAGTTGGACCCGCTCATGCTTGGACTCTCTGACAGCCTTCTAACTCGTCTCTCTGCCTCCTGACCATCCTGCCTGCAGTCTATCCTGGGTTCTGCAGCTGGACTGACTTCTCCGTGGACTACAGGGTCAAGGTTAGATCCTTCAGCCTGGTACAAGACCCTCTGCCACTCACTCCCAGCTTCATCACTTCTTTCAGGACATACCCATGGCCCTGGCCAGATCAGGCCAGGCTCTTACTACTCCAAACAGGTCTTACCTTCCCCTTTCTATTGTCTTCTACCCTCCTCTGTCCTCCCAGCACTTTTTGTTGCCTCTCAGCACAACTGGCACTTCCAATTTCCTATCACTTTGTTATACTTTCCAACTAGACTAACATCTCCTTGAGGGTGGCTTGTCTCCCCAGTACACAGGTGGTACTTGGTATCTAGGTCTGTAGGCGGAATCCAGTTTCCCTTCTTGCACTTTGTTTTGGGCGCAGCTGAGTAATCCCCTGGAGTCTTCCCCACTGAAGAGCCCACAGTGACCACTCATGCACTGGCTCTCTCTAGACACAGTGAATCAGAATTTCTAGGGATGAGGTCCAGAAATCTGCACTTAAAAAAGTTCCCCAGGTGATTCTAATGCAGCCAACCCAGCCTTGAGACCCACTGCTCTCCTATATTTGCTACCTTGGCTATATATTGGAATCATCTGGGGAGCTTTAAGAAACACTTATGCCTGGAGCCCATCCCAGAGATTCTGATTTAATTGGCCTGGTGTAAAAACTCCCAGGTGATTCTAATATGCAGTCACAGTAAAGAACCTCTGATCTATACAGGCCTCCTTACAGACTAGCTGCTTCACTGGTCACACTGCACTTCTGATTTTTCACCAATGCACTTTCTTCTCCATCATGTTTATCTGCCTGTAGTCGTCATATGTGCTTCCTCTGCTCACAACGAAAGGCTCATCCTCCCACCCACTCTCTCCTCTCACCTTCTTCAAGTGCATCTCACATTCTCCTCATTAGCTTTCTCATGGCAGGGACTGCCACTTACTTCTCACTCTCCCTCCTTGAATCTGGTATAGAGTTGGCTCAAATGGGGCACTCAGTGTTGACTGTCTGGCTGACTTGTGCTAATTCCACTGATTCTCATACCAGGGTGACTCTGGAGGGTGCTTGGGCCAGATGGTCCAAGAACAGAGCCTCTGCCCAGGATCTCAGGGGCACCTGCTAGCTTCACTGTGCAAGACACTCTTCCCATAATTTTTTTCAAAGCAAATCTCACCAATCTCTTACCTTCCTCTTCATTCCATATGAGGTTTGATATACAAAACATGGCTGCAAGCTGCAGTTTAACATGTGAATGGCCCTATTAATACAGAAAAAGAAAAAAAATCAAAATGGTGGTAATCTCATTTTAGATCTTTTTTTTGGGGACCTATCATAGGCAATTCCTATAACCTAAAAGTCTGAAGCAGGGCTGGGCGCAGTGGCTCACACCTGTAATCCCAGCACTTTGGGAGGCCAAGGCGGGCAGATCACAGGGTCAGGTGTTCAAGACCAGGATGACTAACATGGTGAAACCCTGTCTCTACTAAAAATACAAAAATTTGCTGGGTGTAGTGGCGGGCACCTGTAATCTCAGCTACTCAGGAGGCTGAGGCAGGAGAATCGCTTGAACCCGGGAGGCGGAGGTTGCAGTGAGCCGAGATTGCACCACTGTACTCCAGCCTGGGTGACAGAGTGAGACTCTGGCTCAAAAAAAAAAAAAAAAAAAAAAAAAAAAAAAAGTCTGAAGCAGAGGCCTCATATTCAAATAACTCAAGGGGCCATGAAATTAACACTAATGAGTAAAAGGGTTGGGCTAAAGATAACAAGGGACAGTGGAGAATCTGGCAAATTGAGGAGTACAAGCCTTGCCAAAAGACATTCAAATTCAAATTCAAATTTAAAAAACCATCTGGCTGGACAAACAAAACAGCTCTAGGGCTATGGGTACAGTTTGCAATTTATGATTCAATCCATGCACGAAGAAACACTGTCATATGACAATTCTATGCTTTCGACTTAGGCTATGTTTCCAGGTCACCAATAGCCAACATACACTGGGTGGATGTGCATTTGGTATTTATCTCTTAAGCTACTGGTTATCTTATTCAAATGGCCCAATAATTCCTTTGGGGAAGAAAGTGAATATATGGTCAGGAAGTTCTGTAACACCCAGACTTTCACACACACACAATCTATAAATGGTTTACTCCTCTGACACAACTTGCTGAAAACAAGAAGCGTTATATAATACATTCAGCTTCTGGAATAATTAAATTACTCCTATATCTATAGAAGCGTCCCCCAAAACTTGACGAAATCTCTAGTTGATTTCTCAAATGTCTCTACTATCACTAATGAGCCTCCTATTCTTCTAAATACGATTCTTATTTATTTTGCTTTATGTACTAAAAGTACAACAATTTCTGGTTGCTTTGGATACAGTGCTTTCGCCTGAATGAAAAAGGACCCAATAATAAAATAACCCTTTATAAATGACTGTCTTACTGGTCAATAAAAAAAATTCTAGTATGTTTAAATAATTTATGCACATCTGAGGGAGTATCAATGGCAAAATATGCTCAATGGTTTTTTCAAGGCTAAGACAGACTTATCTTCTCATGTAGGACTATATTTCAACTAAGCAGAGACAAAGTAATGGATGTGGCTTCCTCCAGTAGAATTCTATGGCTAGTGATTCTTTCTTCTTCTAACTGCCAACACTTTTAAGGAGATGTCCAGTTTGGGCTCCCTTAAGACAAAACAGAATAAAACTTATCTGCTCCCAGCCTCAGACAATCAATCAATATTTGTTGAATAAGTGAGCTTGTATATACTATAACAAATATGCATTTACTATGCATAAGTTTATTCATCATTCATTCAATATTTTTTGAGGACACAAATTACTATGAGGATAGAGAAAATTGGAGGGTGGAGGGTGGAGGGGTGGGAACTTAATTTAGGTGGAATGCACAAAACAGATCTCTTTGAAGGAGGCAATATTTAAATGGAGACTTAAAGAATAGGAAGGTGTCAGATGTGCAAAGAGCAAGGGGCTTGAAATTCTGAGGAGGAGAAAACGTTCCCGAAAAGGTCTGAGGTAAGAAGGAGCTGTCTGTTCAGAGAAGTAGGTATAGCCAAATTGTGCGAACTTATAGGCCACAGTAAGGACTCTGGATTTCATTCTGTGTTGAGAGGAAGCCCCTGAAAGATTTAAACAGTGGAGGGACAAAATCTGATTTACATTTTTAGAAGACCACTTGGGCTGAAGGGACTGGAGTGACAGTGAAGAAGTGTCAAGGAGGATACTGTTATTATAGTTAATCAGGCATAAGGTGCTGTGACTTGGACTGACTAGGGTGGGAGCAGTGGTGATGGAAAGGAGTAATCGGATTCAAGATAAGTTTTGGAAGAAGGGCAGATAGGACTTGTTGATAAAATGAGTGAATGAAGGGACAGAGCTGGAGAAATCAAGATAGATTCCAAGATGCTATCAGACAGCCACATGGAGATGCCGAAAGGGCAGGAGGATATATAAGTCCAGAGTTTGGAAGAGAGGTCTGGGCTGGGAAACACATTTGGAAATTACAGCATATTGTCAGCACAGGGATGACAGTATAAGCTATGGGGGTGGATGAGATTCCCCTAAGGCAGTGGTTCTCAACTCTGTATGTAAGAACTACCCAGCAATCTTAAAAAAAAAAATTCCTGATGCCCAGGCTATAACCCTAGACCTATTATATAAGAATCTTGGGAGGGAGGAGACAAAGCAGTAATCTTTGAAAGCTCCCTACAAGGTCCTATTGTACAATGAAGGTTGTGATCTGCTGATCTCAGGGGAGCACGTGTAGGAGAGAAGAGAAGAGGGTTCAGAGATAAGTAGGGAGGTATGGTGTCATGCCAAGAGAAAAGGATATTTCCAGGAGGAGGAAAATAGTCAGCTGGGTTGAAGTCTACTGTAAGTGGGGTAAGATGAAGAGAGAAGAGGATCCTTTGGATTTGGCATCATGGAAGTCATTGGTGACCCTCATTACAACAGTTTCAGTTGAATGATGGGGGTAGAGGTGAAATGGAGCAGGTTAAAGAATGACTTTAGAGGTAAGGAAGGAGGCAATATGTACAGAAAAGATGCTTTTAAGAGTTTGGCTTTGAAGGCTGGGCACAGGCTCATGCCTGCAATCCCAGCACTTTGGGAGGCCAAGACGGGTGGATCATTTGAGGTCAGGAGTTCAAGACCAGCCTGGCCAACATGGTGAAACCCCATCTCTACTAAAAATACAAAAATCAGCCGGGCAATAGTGCCATGTCTATAATCCCAGCTACTCAGGAGGCTGATGCAAGAGAATTGCTTGAACCCAGGAGGCGGAAGTTGTGGTGAGCCGAGATGGCATCACTGCACTCCAGTCTGGGTAACAGAGTGAGACCCTGTCTCAAAATAAAAAGAAGTTTGGGTTTGTCTTTGAATAACAGAGAAATGGATATGCCTCGATGGGTATGAGAAGTTAAGAAAAACCTTTTAAGTGATTATGGATACAATGTGGATTGATATTGGAAAGATAAGGGAATCCCTGGTTGAAGTGGTAAGGTTTTCATTCAACAAATATTTACCAAGCATATGCTAAGGGCCAGACACCATGGTGGATATAAAATTGTGCACAAAGCTGACACGGTCCCGGCCCTCATGGAACTTACACTGTGGTAGAGACACCCAGTAGGCACACAAACAAATATATATATCACTAAAACTGAGCTAAGTGCTCTGAAGGAAGGGAACAAAATGCAGTAATGAGTAATAATCTACAAGGGCAAGAGTCCAGTAAGAAAGTATAAGTTCAGCTGAGATTTGAAGGGTGAAACGGAGAAGAGAAAAGTGTTCCAGGCAGAGAAACTAGTATGTGTGAAGGTCCCAAGGAAGGAAAGAACATGGCCTTTTTGAGAAACTGCAAGTGGCCAGTGTAGTGAACAAAGGAAGAGAGGAATAAGATAAGTTGGGGATATGAATGGGTTAGGTCATGTAGGACTTGACAGGCCATCATAAGGGCATACGAACTTTATTCAAGGTATAACAAGGAGCCACTGAAGGATTTTAGTTTCTCTTCTCTTAATAAAACAAAAAGCTGAGGTCATCACTAACTGTAATGGGTGAGGGAAGAGGTGAGGTCTAAAGAATGAAGGGCAGGTAAGAATCTATTCTCATGGAGAACGAGGTTGCCAGCTTCCTTGAGAATCACTGAAGGACACCGGGAGGAGCTGAGTGCCCATGTGGGGTTCTGTGCCTTTCTCTGCAGTTGTTAACTCTGACAAGGCAGGGATAGAGAAGACAGATTGGTGTGACAAGGAGAGGCTTCCTCCGTGATTAGAATTTTGTCAGGAGATGTTGACAGAATGAAAAGTGGAGGGCTGTTTGATACCCACATTTTGGCAATGGGCAGTCTCTGGTGATGATCAGATGCAGGGTATGGCCATGGCAGTAAGTAGCAGATTGTTTAGAAGCAAACAGGTAAAGGAACTATGGGGCCAGGGGGCTGGAGGGTTCATCCACCATGCGACTGAAGCCTTGAGAGGGATGACACGGACTGGAGAGCACTGGGAGAAAGCCAAGAGCCCGGGTCTTCACTGAGTAAGAGGGAGGCAATCAGTAGATGACAAGGGCAGAGAGTGGAGTGGCAGGTAATAATATTACCAAGTGGTACAAGCTTCAAGGAGTTGGTATTTTTTCTTTTTCTTCAGGATAGAAGAGAGTTCTTTGAATCTGAGGAGTCACAGAGTAGTCTATTCTTTTCCTCTTTTTAAAATCTCTGCACAATTTATTTTGAGTTAACAACGCAACAGTCCCTGCATTCTAATCCTATGGTGAAAGGGGACAAGGGCTCACCATGTAATACTTGATTTTCTGTAGGATATCATCATTGGTCATAATAAGATCTTTTGCTGTTGTCCCATCCGCTATGTTGGCTAAGATGCACAGTGTCTGCAAAAGAACAAAGGGCCAACAGTCAGGAAGGCTCTGAAGTCCCAGAGTCAAGCTGTCTCAAGAGCT
Organism: Theropithecus gelada; assembly: GCF_003255815.1. NCBI lineage: Eukaryota > Metazoa > Chordata > Mammalia > Primates > Cercopithecidae > Theropithecus > Theropithecus gelada. The sequence continues at coordinate 153,989,243 of NC_037669.1, forward strand.
TGGGCAATTTTTCACTTGAAGGTACATGGATTCTCACAGGTTCCACTCTCAATGCCCTGATTTCTCATCGGCTGACATCATTGCTAGCAACAGTAACCACACCCAAACAAAATCTCCCTTAGGCAAAAGAGAACCCCAACACTTCGGTGGTTTCTTCGTGGGCATTAAGCCATAGCTGGGCAAAGGCAGCTATTTTGTATAGGTCATACCATCAAATCAAAGAGAAAACATAATTTATTATTTTTCTTGAAAATCTCTTTTTTAAGACAAGCTCTTGTGACAAACCACAATGTTACTTCAACAATGCAGTCTCTTTGGTGGAAGCTCTGTAGGTGCTGCAACTCCCCTCCTAGGGAGGCCTCCCTTTCCTAGGCCTCCACCTGCTGCTTGCTCCTAAGCTCATGACCTTCTGCGTGAAGGCCTAGACCCTGTCCACCAGCTACACCAGCCATGGGCACTTAGGACCTTTTAACTTTTTTGAACCCTGTTAGGGGAAGAGAAAAGGAAGAAAAATGTGTGAAGAAACTTAGTCCAGGCTGGCCTAATGTGAACATTGGAGGAAGCCTGTGCCAGCTGGCAGGACAGTACACCTTGAGGACAACCACTGCACTGGTGACTGCAGTCTTCTCAGAGGAAAAACTATTCTTGTCAGCTGTTCCATTCTCACAGCCAGACCAGCAGGAGGCAAAGATTAAGACAATGGTGAAAGGACTATGATAGGGATACCAACAGTACCAACCTTAGCAATTCAACAAACCATTTACTGAGTACCTATTATGGGTATGCCCTCTGTAGGGCATCAGGATGAGGCAGGAAAAAAACAAAAAAACAAAAAAAACACACTCCCTGACTTGGAAGCTGTCACACAAACAATTACATTTCACTGTGATTGAAGTAAACACAGAGAATAGATAGAAGGCATGAAGAAAGAGCACTTGTTGGATACTGCAAGGGTTAGGGAAAACTTCCTGGAGGAAGTGACACAGTCCTGGAGCCCAGTCAGGAATAACTCAAAGGAATGAGGATGGGATACAGATTCCCATAATTTTCTCCAATTTTAAACTTTTTCTTTGCAAGACAAGTTAATTAAGCTAACTGAGGAGACTGTTTGCTTGCAGTGGCCCAAGCCTCCAAATACCCTCAAGGGTACATGGTTTTATTTCTCCTAGATTAACACACTGCTGTAACTAGATTATTAGGGAGTGAGTCCTGAGGTGTGAAACCAGAAAAGGCTGCCTTTGAGACATAGTAGACATGAAACATAAATTGTATAGTCCAATAGCTAAGCAAGCACTGGGAAACTTTTTATTCCAGGGCAGTTAGATCATGTTGAAGAGGACTTTATGTGCCCATTAAGTGGGACAGACATGATCTGATCTGGAGAAGATGTCAGATTTCTGGTGATCTGGTATGTAAGCACTAGTACATGGTGAATCTGTCTTAAATTTCTTGGTAGGAACAATACCCTAAGGAAATTAATAATAATGAATCTGTACTCTTTTTGGTCTCTTGTGGAAAAGATCTTATGAAGGGGCAGACATGAGCATGACAAGGGTAATTAATAGGAGTAATTAGTTTGGGGAAGAGTTGACAGTCAATGTTTTAGGAGTCCAAGTTCAAGATGACATCAGAACCAACTGAATTATAGTTGCTCTCCCTACATTCTAGCCCCACCTGAGCCTACAGGATAAGGTAATTAAATACAATGAGTGTTCTTTTTTTTTATTTTTATTTTTTTATTTTATTTTTATTTTTATTTTTTTTTGAGGCGGAGTCTCGCTCTGTCGCCCAGGCTGGAGTGCAGTGGCCGGATCTCAGCTCACTGCAAGCTCCGCCTCCTGGGTTTACGCCATTCTCCTGCCTCAGCCTCCCGAGTAGCTGGGACTACAGGCGCCCGCCACCTCGCCCGGCTAGTTTTTTGTATTTTTAGTAGAGACGGGGTTTCACCGTGTTAGCCAGGATGGTCTTGATCTCCTGACCTCGTGATCCGCCCGTCTCGGCCTCCCAAAGTGCTGGGATTACAGGCTTGAGCCACCGCGCCCGGCCCTTTTTTTTTATTTTTTTAAGACAGAGTCTCACTGTGTCGCCCAGGCTGGAGTGCAGTGGCACGATCATCTTGGCTTACTGCAACCTCTGCCTCCTGGGTTCAAGCAATTCTCCCTGCCTCAGTCTCCCAAGTAGCTGGGATTACAGGTCTGTGCCACACGCCCAGCTAATTTTTGTATTTTTAGTAGAGATGGGGTTTCACCATATTGGTCTGGCTGGTCTTGAACTCCTGACCCCGTGATCTGCCCACCTTGGCCTCCCAAAGTGCTGGGATTACAGGTATGAGCCACCATGCCCAGCCTACAAGTATTCTTTCTCTCTCCCTCTCCATCACTTGTCTTGACATGCAATCCAAATGTGGCAACACCAGACTCAACACCACACTCCTTCTAGTTCTGCTCAAATTCCTTAAAGTGATTATAGAAAGCCTTAGCAAGCTTTACAACAACCCCACCTTCCAAGAGCAAGCCAGCAAAATGATATTCATCAGTGGTAGTGATCCAATCCTCACCAACCAGCCTCTGCCAGGCTTTACTAAGACAAAATCAGAATGCAGAGGATGACGCCAATCAATGGGAACACAGGTATAACCTGGCTGAGAAGTAGGAGAGGGGCAGCACATGGAAGAATCATAGCTTATTACTCTCTTGTTCTCCATCTCCCCACCATTTCTCACCAAGAAGACTCAGTCCTATGAGTTGGCCAGAGCAGCTTAAGAGGAAATAATGGAAATGATCCTAACAATGAATAAGAATTTCAATAAGGCTTCATAACCAAGGTATTCATGGGGAGAGGAGAAATGGTAAACACCTTTAGACTCACCTAGAAAACAGCTATCCCCTCTTATCCACTAAAACAGAATATAAAGGGGAATTCCAGGGAAGATCCCTCAGAATAGACCAGGTCAGCAGGACAGGTAACTCCCCTTTTTGTAGTGTTAGAATACACCCATGCATTCCCAGGCCTCATTGAAAAGCATGAAAGAGTGAGGTACAGTTCTGTTTTGAAGCTCACAAAACTGCTCCGTAAATATTCCTATGGAGACAAGAAATCAAATCTTAAAAAAAATCAATTAGGCTAGGTATGGTGGCTCATGCCTGTAACCCAGCACTTTGGGAGGCCAAGGCTGGTGGATCATGAGGTCAAGGTATCGAGACCATCCTGGCCAATATGGTGAAACCCCATTTCTAATAAAAGTACAAAAATTTGCTGGGTGTGGTGGCGCATGCCTGTAGTCCCAGCTACTCGGCAGGCTGAGGCAGGAGAATCTATTGAACCCGGGAGGCAAAGGTTGCAGTGAGCCAATATCATGCCACTGCACTCTAGCCTGGCAACAGAGTGAGACTCTGTATCAGAAAAAAAAAAAAAAGAAAAGAAATCAATTATTGGGCCAACTCAACTGAGTATGTGAGCTAAGGAACAGATAAAAGCTACACACACACACGACCCCCCGATTAATGTATGCATATTAGTGTATATACTAATATGAACAATTGGAAATCAATGAAATAGAGCACAGACTGGTAAATTACGGTCTGGGCCAAATCCAGCCTGCTGTCTCTTTTGGTAATTTTTATTGGAAGACAGCCATATCTACTTGCTTATGTATTGTCTATAGCTGCTTCCAGGCTATAACAGCATAGAGGAGTAGTTGCTAGAGACCAGAGCCTGCAAAAATTTAAAAAAAAAAAAAAAAAAAAAAAAAAAAAATTCACCATATAAATCAGAGTTAAAAAAAAACAACAACACAAAAAACTATTTCAACAGATACAAAAAAAGTAATTGATTGAAAAAAAAATCTATGGCTCATGTTTGGGGTTTAAAAATAAAAAAGTAAAAATAATCCAATATATATACCTTGCCTCTTACAGAAACAGTTGGCTAAACTCTGAAATAGAGAACAGGCTGGGTGCAGTGGCTCATGCCTGTAATCCCAGCACTTTGGGAGGCCAAGGCAGGTGGATCCCTTGAGGTCAGGGGTTTGAGGTCAGCCTGGTCAACATGGTGAAACCCCATCTCTATTAAAAACACAAAAAGTTGGCCAGGCGTGGTGGCTCATGTCTATAAGCCCAGCACTTTGGGAGGCAGAGGCGGGCGGATCACTAGGTTCGGAGTTCGAGACCAGTCTGGACAACACGGTGAAACCCCATCTCTACTAAAAATACAAAAATTAGCCAGGCATGCTGGCAGGCACCTGTAATCCCAGCTACTCAGGAGGCTGGGGCAGGAGAATTGCTTGAACCTGGGAGGGGGAGGTTGCAGTGAGCCAAGATCGTGCCATTGCACTCCAGCCTGGGTGACAGAGTGAGACTCCATCTCAAAAAAAAAAAAAAAAGATAATCAGGCATGGTGGTGGACACCTGTAATTCCAGCTACTCGGGAGACTGAGGGACAAGAATAGCCCGAACCCAGGAGGTGGAGGCTGCAGTGAGCTGAGATCACACCACTGCACTCCAGCCTGGGCAACAGAGTGAGACGCTGTCTCGAAAAATAATAATAATATTAATAGGTGGGAAAATCAATGAAACCAAAAACTGATTCTTTGGCAATGAAACAAAAAACTGATTCTCTGCTAAATCTCTAGTCACACTGAACAGGAAAAAAGGAATTACTAGCCAGGCACAGTGGCTCACATCCATAATCCCAGCACTTTGGGAGGCTAAGGTGGGCAGATCACCTGAGGTCAGGAGTTTGAGCCCAGCCTGGCCAACATGGTGAAACCCCGTATCTACTAAAAATAGAAAAATTAGCTGGGCGTGGTGACGCGTGCCTGTAATTCCAGCTATTTGGAAGGCAGAAGCAAGAGAAACGCTTGGATCCGGGAGGCAAAGGTTGCAGTGAGCCGAGATCGCGCCACTGCACTCCAGCCTGGGAGACAGAGCGAGACTGTCTCCAAGGAAAAAAAAAGGAATTACCAACATAAAGAACAAGAGAGGGAATATTGCAAAGGATACTACAGACTTGAAAAAGGAATAAGAAATTATGAACCGTTTTATGTTAATAAATTTGAAAACTCAGATGACATGAGCAAATTCCTTGAAAGCTCATGCAAGAAACAGATAACCTGAATAGTCCTATTTCTATTAAAAAATTTGAATTTGTAGTTAAACACCTTTCCACAAAATGGTCATCGTATTCAGATTCCAATTGGTAGCATTCCACCAGAACTGAAGAAAAAAATAATTCTTCACAAATTATTGCAGAAAACTAAAGAGGGAACACCTCCACCTCATTCCCCAAGGCCAGCACTATCCCAATACCAAAACCAGAAAAAGACATTATAAAAAAACTATTCATCAACACCCTTCATGAATATAAATGTGAAACACTCCTTACCAAATTTCTGTAAACTGAATTTAACAATATATCTAAAGGATAATACATAATGACTAAATTAGGTTTACCTCAAATATATTAGTTTAACATTTGAAACCAAATCAAATGAATTCACCATATAAATCAAAGTTAAAAAAAAAAAAAAAACTATTTCAACAGATACAAAAAAAGTAATTGATTGAAAAAAAAACCTATGGCTCAGTTTGGGGTTTAAAAATAAAAAAGTAAAAATAATCCAATATCTATTTATGATAAAAACTCAACAAACTAGAAGAGAATTTCTTTTCTTTTCTTTAGTAAAGGCAATCTATGAAAAACCTACACCCCACATATTCAATAGTGAAAGACTGAGCACTTTCCTCTAATATTGGGAACAAAACAAATATGTTCATCCTCATCTCATTACACTGGAGAAGTTCTAGCTAGACAATGAAACAAGGAAAACAAAATAGCATACAGATTGGAAAGTAAGAAATAAAGCTACTTTTATTTACAGATGTGATCATTTGTTGAGAATTTTAAGTAATCCACACAAAATAACTTAAAGTGACTTTGGCAATGCAGGATACAAGACTGACACACAAAAATTGTATTAGCGTATACTAACAACGAACAACTGGAAATCAAAATTTTAAAAATAACATTTAAAAAAACAACAAACTATGAAATACTTAGGAATAAATCCGACCAAGAGCGCAAGACCTATACATCAAAAATTACAAAACATTGCTAAGAAGAATTAAAGAAGACCTAAATAATTGGGAAGATATAACATATTCATGAATTGGAAGACTCAATATTGTTAAGATGTCACTTCTTCCCAAATTGATTTATAAATACAACATGATTAAAATCCCAAGTGGCATTTCATTTGTAGAAATGAGAACAGAATTATGAAATACAGTAAAATTCACTCTTTTGGTAGTAATTTTATTTACCAAACATATAGAATCTTTTTTTTTTTTTGAGATGGGAGTCTTGCTGTGTCACCCAGGCTGGAGTGCGGTGATGTGATCTCGGCTTACTGCAACCTCTGCCTCCTAGGCTCAAGCAATTCTCCTGCCTCAGCCTCTCGAACAGCTGGGACTACAGGCGCGTGACCACGCCCAGCTAATTTTTGTATTTTTAGTAAAGACAGGGCTTCAACATGTTGCTAGGCTGGTCCTGAACTCCTGACCTCAAGTGATCCACCCACCTCAGCCTCCCAAAGGGCTGGGATTACGGTATGAGCCACCATGCCCAGTCTACCAAATGTATAGAATCTTAAAACCACCAGTATAATCAGCATTTACAGAGCAGTTCTATCACCACCTCCCTCCCTAAATTGTCCTATGCTATCCCTTTATAGTCAAATACTGCTCCCAACCTTTAAGCCTTAAATACCTTTGATTTTTTTCTCTGTCTCTGCTGTTTTCTCTTTTACAGATGGTCATATAGATGGGATCATATAGTACCTTGCCTTTTGTATTGTATCTGGGCTCTTTCACATAGGATAATGCATTTGAGATTCATCCATGCTGTTACATATAGCAACAGTTTGTCCCTCTTTATTGTGACTGTGATATGCTGCTATGTGAATGCACCATAGTTTGTTGAGGGATGTTAACTTCTAATTTTTGGTGATACAAATAAAATTGTTATGAACAGTGTTTTGTGTGTGAACTTAGGTTTTCATTTTATGTGAGTAAATGGCTAGGAATGAGATTGCTGGGTCATATGGTAAGTATATGTTCAACTGTTTAAGAAACTGTCAAACCATTTCCAAAATGACTGTATTATTTTACATTCCCACTAGATGATCTGCATCCTTGCTAGCAACTGTACTTAGTTTAAAAAACATTTTAGCTATTCTAAAAGATGCATAGTGATATTTTATTGTGCAGTGTCTGTTCATATTGTTTGCTCAGTTTTATATTTGGTTGTTTGTTTTCTTGTTTTGAGAGTTCTTCAAACATTCTGGACACAAGTCATTTGTCAGACATCTGACCCACAGATATTCCTTCCAGTGGATGGCTTGTCATTTCAGTCTCTTAACAGTGCATTTCACGACACAGAAGTTTTACAGTTTGATGAAGACCAATTTACCTTTTGTTTTCTGGATGATGTTTTAAATTTCATAGCTAAGAACTCTTCGCCTAATCTCTCAAAGATTTTCTCCTGCATTTTTTTCTGTAAGTTTTATAGTTTTACCTTTTATGTTATGTCTATCAGTAAATTTTTATCTGAAGTGTCTGGTGTAGTTCAAAGTTAATTTTTTTTTTGGCACTTGTACAGTATCTTTTCTTGAAAAGACCATTCTTTCTCCACCAAGTTGCCTTTGTACCTTTGTCAATAATCTGCTGGCCATATATGTGTGGGTCTATTTCTGGACTCTCTAATCTGTTCCATTGATCGACATGTGCTATCTTTTTTTTGCTAAGAGCATACTGTCTTCATTACTACTGTACTTTTATAGTTAAGTCTTGAAATAAGGTATTGTGAATCCTCCAATTGTTCCTGTTTTTTCTTCCAAACTGTTTGGGCTTTTTAGTTCCTTTGCCTTTTCATAAAGTTTTAAAATCTATATGTAAAGGCACATATTTTAGATATTTGTATCTATAGTAATATTTATAAACAATCATGCTGGGATTGTGATTGGGACTGTGTTGAATCTATAAATCAACTTGGGGAGAACTGACATTTTAGCATGGTATATCTCTCCATTTATTTGGGTCTTGAATTTCTTTCTTTATCAGTGTTTTTATAGTTTTCAGTATACAGATCCTTATGAGATTTATACATAGAATTTCATTTTTTTTTTCTAAGCTACTGCAAATGGTACTGTTTAATATCCCAATATCCAATTGTTCACTGCTGGTAAATAAAAATACAACTGACTTTTCTGTCTTGTCACCTTGCTTAACTCATTTATTAATTCTAGGTTTTTTGGTGAGTCCATGGCATTTTCTATATAGGCATTCATACTGTCCTTTCCAATCTGTATACCTTTTATTTCTTTTTCTTGCCTTCTTGTGCTTGGTAGGAATTCCAGCACAATGTTGAACAGGAGTGGTACAAATGGACATACTTGTTCCCAATTTAAGGGCAGTGATACATATGTTTTACTATCTTGTCTGTGGTGACAGTTTCATAGGTGCATGCACATGTCAAAACTGATCACACTGTATACTTTAAATATGTGTAGCTTACTGTATGTCAATTGTACGTCAGTCAAAAAAATAATTTGTCAGATGCTTTTGAGAAGCATTAAACCTCCAGCTAGTCAGCTGTTTAGCCTCCCATACTCGCCTACTTCCAGATCATTTCCAAAATCTGTATGACAGAGTTCCTTTGTGTCCTGCAAAAACAATATTGTTGTTGGTCTTTCATTTTGCCCTAATTTAAATCTTGCCTCACCTTTCTGTCTTGCTTTGCTTTTCAAGTCACTGAAATTCTATCCAGGTAAGTTGTCTTTATATACAAAATTTATTCCTATCCTCTCAAAGTACAATGGTTTATTTTGAACGATGTATTTTCTTCATTGTTGTATTTCAGTAATGGATTTCACTTCAGCTAATTTTAGTGATGCTTATGAGATTATACTTTCACTGTGTTAAATTTTTTCACCAAAACACAGTTTTTAAAACAATTTTAAGAGGTATCACGTAAAATATCTGTCTTAAAACCACTTTATCAAATCTACCATCTTTTTGCTCACAAATTCAACTGCAGCTTCTAAGACCTACAACTCTTACTTCCTGGACTGTTCTTACAAGGCTGGCTGAATTACTTTAACTTAAGAATACAGAAAATGAGAAGCACAGCCCCTGAAGTTAGACTCTCTGGGTCCAACTCTCTACTGATGACCTTGGGCAAGTTTCTTTCAGATAGACATACATGTATGTCTACAGCTTAATGAATTTTGAAAGGGAGCACAACCATGTAGCCAACACCTATGTCAAAAAACTGAAGATTACCAGTACCTCTGGTCCTGTGTTAAAATCTTAAGTTTGCGGGACCTTTGTTTTTAGAGCAAAATAAAATATATACATTAAAACTCCCATAGTAAATCCCAGAAAATAAAACAATATAATTCCGAACTGTCTTGATAAATGCACAGCTTCGTACTTTAATGCCTACCCTTAACGTGCCCTCCTGAAACTTAACAGAAGTAGGGTTATGGGATGAGGAACAAGATGCCTAAGAGAAAAGAAATGAAAACTATCTCCAGGATAAGGAATTATTTTATCAGCGAGTTGCAGGAATTCTGAGTTCAGAGCATGGCGGCAGAGAGGGCTAGAAATAGTGATCCTGGAAAAAGGATTCATTCCAGGATGATGAAAGGTGGCTGCTCCTGTAGAAACAGGGACAGTGCGCACAGTGAATGACACAGAGGGCAAAACTGTAGACGCTGGTCATGTTTTCCTCTATTTCAGAAAGAAGTAGTCTTAAAGAGAGTTTAAGGGATGGTGGAAGATATTTCTTCCTATTTCTAGAGCATCTCCTGTCTTAGCACTCTGTCTTCTGCAGATTTAAATATTTCAGGAGACTCCTAAGAACTTCCTTTGTGCTCACATTCAGAAAATATTCCCCAAGAAAAAGGAACAACGTACCTGCTCTTTGACCTCAATGTTATGTTCCCCTTCTAGAATAAGAGTGACGGCTTGCATAATTTGCTTTCCATGAGTACTCATTATTTTATCTATATGCTGTAAAACAATGGGAAATCCATAATTATCAAAGAAACAAAGACCATAGGATGAATAGAAGGCTTCTAAAAGTTAAAACCAATATGATTCACAACTGCTTCATGCAGAACACTATAGCATATAGAACTACATGCCAAAGAACAGTGTTTATTATATTTTGAAGCTGCAGTTTGCTTTCAAATATGTCATACACACACACACACACACACACACACACACGTATATACACATTACACATACATACATACATACATAAAGTTGACCTGACAGAATATGAAAGTACAATCATTGGGGGTCCTCAAACCCAAATACATTAAAGAAAAAGGAAGCAAAGGCCAGGTGCAGTGGGCTCACGCCTTTCCCAGCACTTTGAGGGGCTGAGGCGGGCTGATCACCTGAGGTCAGGAGTTTGAGACCAGCCTGGCCAACACGGCAAAACCCCGTCTCTACTAAAAATACAAAAATTAGCTGGGCATAGTGGTACACGCCTGTAATCCCAGCTACTCGGGAGACTGAGGCAGAAGAATCACTTGAACCCGGGAGGTGGAGGTTGCAACAAGCCGAGACTGCGCCATTGCACTCCAGCTTGGGGGAAAGAGCCAGACTCTGTCTCAAAACAAACAAAAAAAAAAGGAAGCATAAAAAATGGACTTGGGTAATGGGGGAAGCCAGAGACATGGAAAATACAGTGTAGATTTCCTAATACTATCTTGGAGCATAAATGCATAATGACAACTTAAAAAGACAAGTGGGGCACAGAGAAGGGAACCACCCATATTTCCTCATCTACCTGAAGGCCACCTGCATTGTTTCTTAGGGGAACATAAGAGAACATTGAGAGGGATCCCACCAGCAAGGCTCAGTCTCTCCTACTCTGACATGTATCCACTGCTTTCTACACTGGCATCTGCAGAGGTCAATCCTGTAAATGTGGGTAGGGAGATGGTGGTCTATGGAATGGCTCTGAGAATTCTCTAACAGGAAAGAAGCAGAGGCCCCAGAGATAAGTGATTTAGGCAGATGAGAAAATTCATCCTAGACAGCATACCAGGGAAGAAAAAAGTAACAAATCAAGGTAGGCGTAGGCGCTGATGATGTCTTCCTCTGTTCCAGGGATTAGAGGGAGACAGAATAAGCAGTGTAGGAGTGTAGAATAGGGGGCGATATGGTGAAGCAGCTCCCAGAACACCTATGAAAGTGACAGGTCTAGACATCAACTCCTTGTTTCTTTGGAAGGGGGCAGCATTTGAATCACACTCATGGGCAGATGTTAATGAGAGCAGAGAGAGAGAGCAATGTCTTGCAATGCATATGCAGGGCTAGCTAATTTGGAAGCCTGGGTGATTTTACTTACAGGACGAGTAGAGAGAAGATTTCTAAGAAGTCCCAATGTCTTCATCAGCACATTCAAATCTGAATCTGATAATAACCGGAATAGCTGTTCAGTACTCAAGCTTCGTAAAATATCTGCTTTTATTTTTTGTTCAGCCTGAAATGCCATATTCTGAAAGGATTAAAGAAGTTGCAAGAATCATGTCTACATTTACTTTATTAAATTATATTTTAATAGTAACTCTGATAATTTTCTTTTTTTTTTTTTTTTTTTGAGACAGAGTCTTGCTCTGTTGCCCAGGCTGGAGTGCAGTGGCATGATATTGGCCCACTGCAACCTCTGCCTCCTGGGTTCAAGCAATTCTCCTGCCTCAGCCTCCCAAGTAGCTGGGAGTATAGGCGTGAGCCACCACGTCCAGCTAATTTTTGTATCTTTAGTAGAGACAGGGTTTCACCAAGTTGGCCAGGCTGGTCTTGAACTCCTGACCTCGTGATCCACTCGTCTTGGCCTTCCAAAGTGCTGAGATTACAGGTGTGAGCCACAAGGCTCGGCCAAACTCTGATAATTTTCAAAGTACAAACAGAATCTGCAGAAAATCTTTAAGGATAAGTCACTCTATTTTCCTGATTCTTGTTAATTACCTATATTTCTGTCTGTCAAGAGAAAGGTAACTGTTACTCTCAGATACACTTCTACATAAGAAATATGACCACTTTTAGGTACATGCATTTGAACGTCTTAAAATTTCTCAAATAAATACAAAACTCATTTATCACTTTTGAGAATATCTTTATGGTTATCAAGTTGCCTGCTGTACACGAAATGACTATTAATGATTATACTGTGCCATGCCTTTTGAGAATGATTTCAAAGTACTCACAGAAGAAAATAAGCACTGGGTTTTCTTAACTTTACTGGCATGAAAACATCTATTGTGTTCACAATACTATGGTAGGTGTTGGCATGGCTGGGCTATATCACACAGGAAGCTCTCCAGAGGGTAGGAGGTGTGTCTGAGCAACCAGTAATCCCGGGTGGCCAGTAGCTATTTTGCTCCTTTTTCTCTAATTTGTATCATGGGTTAGCCCAGCTTAATCCTAAGCTATTAATGTCTGAAGAAAACAAAAACCATGGTAAATTCCAAATAACAACTTACAAATCAACTTTTGATACAAAAATCTCTTGTATCGCCAGGTGTGGTGGCACACGCCTGTAATCCCAACTACTCGGGAGGCTGAGGCACAAGAATCGCTTGAACCCAGAAGGCAGAGGTTGCAGTGAGCTGAGATCATGCCACTACACTCCAGCCTGGGCAACTGAGTGAGACTCTATATCAAAAAAAAAAAAAAAAAAAAAAAAAAAATCTTGTAAACTAGAGACATAATATGTGGTTGTTGCCCTCCAGGAACTTATTTTAATTAAAGAGCTAAGACATTAGCGATCAAGTTATATAATAATATGAGGCAGCATGGCAGAGCAAAAAGAACACTCTCTGTATCAAGAGACCCAGGTCAGAGATGATTCTAAGGTTTTATATTTTGCAGATAAAGAATACAGAAGCTGGAGACTGACGAGCATAAGATAGTTTGTACAGATTTGAGGAGTGGAATAAGTTCAGTTTCCAACATTAAAGTTGTGCATGTCACAGAATTCTCAAATGAAGTTCCATACACCATTTAAGTGATAGATCTGGGAAATAGATAACAGTTACATCTGTAGATTTCAAACTAACCTATTAGGGGAAGTTGAAACCATGATATGAGATGAAGTCCCTGAAACTGATGTAGTAAGAAGTGGAAACCAGAAACTGAAACTTGGGGGTATGTTCCCAGTGAAGAGGTTGAAAAGGAAGCTAGGTAGAAAGGGAGTATAAAAAAGGTAAGTCCTGGGAAGGAGTTTCAAGAAAGAGAAGTGCTAAAAGCTGTGCAAAGTTCAGGAAAAAAATAACTGTGAAACTACAGATTTGCTGCTTTCTTAGAAGATAATTAATTCTATCCTGAAGTCTGTATAAAAACACAGCAGATATAGCATGGAACAGGGAGAAGAATACAGGTTTGGAAAAGGTTCTGAACCCATTTCCATTATTAGCTGTGAGGACTTCACCTTCACAATTCACTTACCCTCCCTAAGTCCGAGTTTCCCATTTGTTAGGTGAATATATACCAATATATCTTAAAATAAAAATTAGAGATAAATATAAAACGCCCAGCTTAGTGTCTGGTACAGAGCAATTAAATTGTAAATAGTATAAATACGTTTTAAAAATCAATTTAGGATTACTCTATCTTCAATTTCAAGAAAATTTTAATAATCTTAAGGAGAAATGGTTCTCTAATCTCATAAAGTTTTAGAATATAAATTATTCACTAGAAACTGTTAAAAATTTTATTAAGTATTTATGCACCAATTTTATTACCTTGGACAAGTTAATCATTCTGCAAAAAATGGTTAAATATGTGAGGTAATACATATGTTAATTAGCTCAAATTAGCCATCCCACAATCTATTTATCTTTCAAAACATCATGTTGTACATTATAAACATATGTAATTTTTATTTGCCAATAAAAAATAAAATAATCATTCTGTGCCTTAGTCTACTTCATCTATAAAGTATGGTAAGAACTCCCTGGTTGATAGCATAAAGTTGTTCTGAAGAGCAAAGGAGATATGAAAGTGCTTTGTAAAGTAGGTGGTGCTACACAAAAATATAATATGTTCATGATGAGGAAAATTTATTTTCCCAGAATTAGCTAAGTTTCAATATCTGTTCACTTTTCTTAATAAAAAATAAGAGAACTGAGGCATAACTTGCTTACAGTTAATCTGTCTTCTAGGTCCTAGTCATTAGAAAACTAGAACAAAATAGCAAGATTTTTGAAAAAGAAAATTCCAGACATTTCAAATAACACATTATGTTCTAACTTAGATAATAGCTCTAATTCCTTTTGTAAGTTATGATATATACAAAAGTGAAACATACCATTAAAGCCCAAATTCCATTCACTCGTAAAGCGGGATTTTCACTCTGAGTTAATCCACAAAGTAGCTCTACGGCTCCTGATTCCAAAATTGGCTGCCATTGGACAGGAAAAAAAAAAGTCACAGCTTTAAAGTCCGGTTTGCAAACTAAACGTGCATATACCTTGGCACTTTGTCTATGATTTCTTCCCCACTCTTACTCAATTCCAGGCAACTTTTGCAAAGCAGGGAGTGATGTAGCCATAAAAATCACCTTGAGAAGGGCAAAGACAACTATTTTCTTATAAATCCAAATAGCCAAACAAAAAAAAAGAAAACAAACAAAACCAAACCATTCTATCATTTCCTTTTATCCTTGTAGTCCTGGAGGATTCAGGAGACATCCTAGTTATATGTACATTTCACACAGATCCTTATGATCCCATTACCTAACTCCCCACTCTCATCATTCTCTGAGACTCTGTCACTTTCTGCTTTATGTGTATATCTTGTGCACTGCTTACAAACTCTAACCATGAAGTAATATGGTTGGTAAAGGAAAGAAATATAAAGGAACTTAGACAACCAAATCCCTCCAAGCTGTCAGTCTTATTCCAAACATGCGCAGAATTTATCTTTTAGGATATTTTCAGGACTACTTATCAATTATACAAGCAAAACAGTCCTGTACTTTTATAGTCATGCCACATTTTACACCTAAAATACCATGCTTTAGTCTAACTACTTAACTTTATTTATGATACTTGACCGGACATGAATTTTTGGTAATTTCTAAAAAATACTCAAACCTCAGAGGATTAAGATTTACCATCACCAATGAATGCTTAAAGGCCACTTGTCAAGAGGATTATAGAAACGTCAGAAGCAATTCAGATCTATATACCCAGAAAAAGGGGTATACATTTCTCAACTGTACAAATTATGATATTTTAAAAACTTATTTTGAAATAAATTCAAACTTATAAAGTAGCAAAAATACAAGGAACTCTCAGATATTATTTTCCCAGATCTGCCAGTTTTTAAGATTTGCCATCATTAATTTATCATCTCTCTCTTACTATGTACCTAATCCACATTATCTATCTTTTCTGAACCATGTGAAAGTAGGATGCATACATCGTGCCCCTTTTATGCTTAATATTTCAGTGTATATTTCCTAAAAACAAGGATATTATCTTAGATAACCATAGTACAGTTACCAAATTTAGGAAAGGTAATATTAAATTAAAATAATACTTTAATCAAATCTATAGCCCATACTCTAATTTTGTCAATTGGCACAAAAAAAAGCTCTTACAGCATTTTCCTGCCCCACTTTGGTTCAGAATCTAGTTTTTTTTTTTTAAATTTTAGTTCTTTGAGACGGTCTTACTCTGAAGCCCAGCCTGGAGTGCAGTGGCATGATCACAGATCACTGCAACCTCAAATTCCCAGGCTCAAACAATTCTCCTGCCTCAGCCTCTCGAGTAGCTAGAACTACAGGTGTGTGTGCCACGCCTGGTTGATTTTTTAATTTTTAGTAGAGACAAGGTCTTCCTATTTGCCCAGGTTGGAAGTTAATTTTTCAATATAAAAAAATCATATTAGTGATCCTTTGCCTGAGCTCATCTACCTATTTCCTAACCAGACCCCAAATATCCTGAAGGAAGCTCTGGAGCAATATAAGAGCAGGTAAGGATGGTTAATGGTGGTACACAAGCTGTGACTGGGTTATCATCAGGCCAAGACCCCATCTACAGGGCAGAGAACTGACGGAAGCTCTGGTGTACTATTTCGCCTTTCTCTTCCATCAGAGTAACTACCAGTCTTGCCCTGTTTGTTCCAAGATTCCTGCTTGTTGAATAACTATTTCTGAACCTCCATCTTATTTTTCTGTTTGGTTTTTTAGATGGAGTCTCCCTCTTTTGCCCAGGCTGCAGTGCAGTGGCACGATCTCAGCTCACTGCAACCTCTGCCTCCTGGGTTCAAGCGATTCTCCTGCCTCAGTCTCCCGAGTAGCTGGGATTACAAGCACGTGCCACCACCCCCAGCTAATTTTTGTACTTTTAGCAGAGATGGGGTTTCACCATGTTGGCTAGGCTGGTCTCAAACTCCTGACCTCAAGTGTTCTGCCCGCCTTGGCCTCTCAAAGTGCTGGGATTATAGGCATGAACCACCATGCCTGGTCAGAACCTCCATCTTGTTAATATTACTTTTCTTAATTATAGTCAACGCCTACAAGTGTTATAATGCAGAAAATAAATTCAACACAAATGGGACTACTAAATGCACAATAAACCTGAGTTCATGATTGGGCAGATCAGGGGTATTATGACATAATAAAACTAATTTTATAAGGTTTTCCTCTTCTTCATTAAAGTGTATTTTAGTTTTTCCTATTAAAAAAAGAATACATGCTCAAGTATTTTATAAAATGCAGAAGGGAACCCCCATCCAACCCCTCCCCAAATAACTACCATTAACATTAAACATCAAAAGATGATTTTCCAATGACAGCAGTTATCTCCTTGAAATGACTTATAATCCTGGTTTACAAAATTTAGTCTTAATTTATTCTTTAGTAAAGATAGCCTGAGAATAGTTTACTATTTGTAAGAAAAATTATTTCTTACATTCAGGCAGTTTAGATTGACTTTAAGCTATAATATCTTTTAAATAAGCTGAATATGCTAGATAGAATAAAAAGAATAATGGGAAATGATAATCTCATTTTAAAATGATTGATTTATTTGCACACCCCCGCCCCTATGCAATCAAACAATTCAGAAATACTTTTTAAGCCCAACCCACAAATTTCAATGTCAACTACTATAAAAAGTATCTGAGTAAGCTCTAGCTGGACTGGGCAAAGTCTAGGAAAAGAAAATCAATACTAACCTCTTTGCTTGGAGAAAATTCAAGAAGAAGATTACATAGCATGGAAGATGCTACCACTAGGATTTCATCTGGTGCATTTTGTAAAACCTATGGAATTAAAAAAGGATACTATTAATGATTTGGAATGATGAAGATGAGATATAAAATGAGATATAAAATATGAGATATAAAATATAAATAAAAACAAGAACAATTATCTTTCAGCCTGATTCTTCATACTGGAGAGACAGGAAGAATCCACTTGATACTGTGTCAAACTTTTCCTAGTGCTATAATTATGACTGACTAAGGCCCTCAAATCTGTTTTGCTTGGAGAAGCTGCAGCCTCACTGGGGGCTCTTGCAGGGAGGAGACAGACATATGTGAAATGCTTGAAGGCCAAGGGACTGTTCTGGAGTAAGTTAGCTCACTCTACTCCATCAGTCAAGCCCCTTATGAGTCCACAGAATGGCCCTACAGCCTGACTTTCTCATTCGTCCTTAGAAGGCCTGTTTGACCAAAAGCACTGATGGATCAAGCAAGCTACTGCACAGGCAGGACAGTGTGGAAGACTGGTTTACATAAAAGGAATCACACAGACCTAGTTCCAATCGGACACCTCCACTAACTAGCCTGAGTCTGTATTTCTTCATCTATAAACTGAGGAAAATAAGACCTCCTTGATAGAACTATTTAGGATTAAATGTGATATAGTGAATAATAAGCGAAGTACTGCAGCAGGGAAATGAAAAACAGACTGTTTGGATACAAATTTGGGCTCAACAACTAAATAGGTACATGAATTCCTCAACTATAAAATGGTATCTGCTTCACAGGATTGTTATGAGAATAAATATATAAAAAGGTTTTAGAATAGTAACTGGCACATAATAATGACTATATAAGTAAGGCTTTGAAAATGGTAATTTAGTACCATAATTTTTGATGCTATCAGGCACATAATAGGTATACAGTAAACTAACTTCCATGGACTTTCACTGAACTAGAAGGCAACACAGCATGATGATAAATGTTTGTTGCTATTAGCTATTTCTAGAACCTGTTCTTTCTAGATTCTAAGAGACAAGGCTTCATAAATACCACCATTTATATGCAATAATCACTTCAACTAAATCCTCTGCATCTGGGATCAGATCAGGCTCAGGCTTAGGATCTCAAAAGGAGTATTAGGGGTTCTAGTTACACAAACCAGAAATGGGTAATCACAAAAAATTTCAAACAGTTAAATATATTATCTGCTTTCCATGGCTAAACCAAGTCTGAAATTCTCAAGTTAAGAAAAAGCGTGAATTATAAAGTAGAAGCAGCTCTCCTAAGATATTGTGTTTTAACTCTCCTATGGACTGTTCATTGATAAAGATCAAATCAAATCTCATATACTATGCATGCTGAGCTCTGTGTCTGTCACAACTTCCCTAAGGCCCCATTCACTCTTTCCTTGCCTTGCCCTTCCCATATCTCTCAGGTACACCCCTACCCAAGATTTAAAGTCATCCCAGTCCTTTCAGTCAGAAGTCATTCTATCCTCCTCTGGGGTCCCATTGCCATGGTTTGTGACCTCCCTTAGGATCCTCATGACTGTCAACCTATTCAAATTATTTGTGCAGTTATGCCAATCTCCCCTTCTTTTAATAGAGTTAAGCTTCCTGAAGAAATAATCTATGTATCTATGGTCTAATTTATACTGGCCTGTAGCAACCCAGTGGCACTGCACAAAATGGGTGCTCGATAGTTGTTTTTAGATTAAGAGAAATAATCATTTTCCAAAACTATACTACTTAGAAACACTGGTGAAATAAGTTAATGCCTATCAAGTCTTTAAAAAGTTCCTTTGGTTGATATAATTCATTTTTAAAATGTTACTGTTTATAGAAATTTGTTTTTATCAAGTTTTATTAGATAACATTCAAATTAGATAACATCTAATGATAAACTAAAGCAGAAGAGATCCTATAAACTTAAAAACCACTTACCTGGTGCAGTGTAAGGTATGACCTGTGAAATTCAGAAGTTGACATCTAACACTGACAAAACAATTTCACCAAAATAGGAACAAAACATAGTCACAAATAATTTTTTAAATTAAAACCAAATGTCTACCTTCTTGCAGTTTGTTAACCAACTGTTAAAAACATGGAAAAGCAAATGGGAAAAATCAACAGCTATGCAAACAGCCTCTGGACTAGAGACCAAAAAGTATCTGAAGTAAATCATTTGTTTACCTCCAAGCTTTTATTACTATAATTTAAACATACAGCAATATTGTAATTTGAGAGTAATTATATCCACATGTACCCAAGTATATAAACCCTTCTAGAATGCTCATCAGATCTTTCCACAGAAAGAACTAAAGAGAAACCATGTTACTCCATTTCTGATTTGTATGACAGAGGGCTACTGAGCTGAGCAAGCAGGGAAAATGGCTCTGGATGAAAAGGTAGTTATTTGGGGAAGCAGAAGAGCACTTAAAAATTCCTGAATGGATAATCAATAAATCAAGATCAAGCTGCTATGAAAAAGGTGCAATCTAAGAATAATAAAGAGTGGGAATAGTAAAAGAAAATACCACTTAACTGAGGACAGCCTTACAAAATCCAGAAATATCAAATCTGGCCCCAACGGTTTTGGATAAGGGATGGTGGACCTGAAAAAACTGTTGCTGGTAGGAGCTGACACACTCCATGAGCAAGTGTGTCCCAAGCACAGAAAGGCACTGATATTGTAGCTGGAGAGTAGGATGTAGGTAAATAACCATTCTGAGATTTGGGGCTCTTAATGAGCTTCAGGAAGCAAAAGGAAATCAGAGAATGAGGAGTATTCAGAAGAGATGACATATGTCTAATAGGGTGAAAAAGAGTGAAACTCAGGAAGATGTGCCAATGGATGAAAATGGGTCAAGTTCAATGTTACATGCTGCTTAGGCAGGCCCACTGAAAACAAGTTGTTAAAGAAATGTACTGTTCTGCTAGGCCTCATAAGACTATACTGTGACACTTGTTTAGACTAGAAAACTCTTGGTGTCCCCCTGACAGTTCCTGAGTAGTGAATCATACACCCAATCTATCATTCCTTCCACTGAAGTATCTCCAGGGTTCATATGGTCTTCCCTAAGCCACTCCTACTGCTTTATTCCACAACCTTCATATGTAAATCATACACTGTCATTAGATGAACCTCCCCAATGGAAGAACCACTTGGCATGTCAATTCCCAAGGCCACTGGCATTGGTCTAACTCTTCCACTTCGTCCTTTCCTGTCCACTGGTATGTCTCATTATACCCCACTCCTCCACTACAGTCATAAAGGTATACTTGCTGTTCCCTACACATACCATACACAATGTTTCTCCTCATGCTATTCTGCACCCCAGAAAATCCTCCTGTTTTCCTCTTGCTTTCAAAGCCCACTTTATATTCTTCCTGCCTGAATGGTCTCTTGCCTATTTCTGCCACATTGATGCCCCTGCCCCCTGAACCTAAAGCTTTAAGCCAAGAGTAAGAGAACTGTGGTAAAATGTTTTTGGTAGCTCACTGTACTTGAAGGCTTTGCTTAGTATATAGTAGGTATGCAAAAACAAAACAAAACTCTAAAAAATTAAGTTGATTAAATGCAAGGTATATGATCACTTAAGAAAAAAAATGATAGACCAAAGACCAAGCAGACCTATGGTTTTGTAATATATCAGGGAGATAACATTATTAGCAGCCACTTGATGCATGCTCTAAGTCTTGATTCAGATTCATTTGCCCTGAACCCTTTTTGTGGGGACAAAAGGTGCCTGAAGAGAAGACCTAACACCAAAAATGTTATGTTAAAAAATATCCAGGGGCCAGGCATGGTGGTTTATACCTGTAATCCTAGCCAACACTTTGGGAGGCCAAGGCAGGATCATTTGAGCTCAGGAGTTCAAGACCAGCCTGGGCAACTTAGCAAGACCTTGTCTCAAAAAAATCAAAAAAATTAGCCAGGCATAGTGGCATATGCCTGTAGTCCCAGTTACTTGGGAGGCCAAGGTGGGAGAATCACTTGGGCTGGGGGGCACAAGACTGCAGTGAGCCATGATTGAGCCATTGTACTCTAGCCTGTGTGACACAGTGAGACCCTGTGTCTAGTTAAAAAAAAAAAAAAAATCCAGGGATTGCCGAAAGACTAAGAACACTTCATCTCTGTAAATGGCAGATTCTTTTGCTTTTCAGAACCAAAAATTACAAGGATAATTTTGAATGTAAGGTTAAGGTGTAATATTAAACAAATAGGGAGATCAGATGAGTAACTAAAGCTTAGTTAATAAAAGAAAATCAGACCTCCCTGGGCGCAGTGGTTCATGCCTGTAATCCCAGCACTTTGGGAGGCCGAGGCGGGCAGATCATGTGGTCAGGAGCTCAAGACCAGCCTGACCAGTATGGTGAAATCCCGTCTCTACTAAAAATACAAAAATTAGCCCAGCGTGGTGGTGCGTGCCTGTAGTCCCAGCTACTTGAGAGGCTGAGGCAGGAGAATCGCTTGAACCAGAGAGGTGGAGGTTGCAGTGAGCCAAGATCGTGCCACTGTACTCCAGCCTGGGTGACAGACCTAGACTACACCTCAAAAAAAAAAAAAAAAAGAAAAAAAGAAAATCAGGCCTGTAGTTTCTCCTCACACATGAAGCATTTGTAGATGCTTAGAACATCAGATTTGAGGAGATAAGTGTTCAAAATGCTCTACACAAAAATCAGACATACTCCTAGACCAGGGTGTAGTGTTAGCTAGCTCGGCTCACTCTAGGGTCTGTGAGTACGGTTGTTACTGGCTGACCCTTTCTTCTTACCTTCATTAAAGGTTTCCACACAGCGTGATCCTGGAAACTGGTTCGAAGCTGCTGCACAGATCTGGATAAACTGTGCAAACATCTACAAAGAATAATCAAAATTAGCTTTACCAGAAACTAAAACTTCTACTTTTCAAACAAACTGGCTGGCATTTTACAATGACTAATATACACTTCAAGCATAGCTACATTGTTAAGTGAACTACATCAGACCACTTCATGGGGTTTGGAGGCTAGGTTCTCTGTTAGACAATGTTATACACTCTATGAATTCACCAGAGCAGATTTTTGAGGAACATTTGTAGTCTGTGTTTACCCAGTGAAGGACCAGAAAGGAAACAGGTTAAATACATGGCAAAAGGTTTTTATTCAGACCATTTAAAGCTCATACCTGACGGCAGCTAACCGCACCTTGACACTAGACTCAGACAAGCCAGTCACAATTCGGTCCATCATATTTTCAGTCTCAATGATCTGGAGAAAAAGGTTAATGCTGCATAAATAACAACATGAAGGCGACAAACTTCACTGCTTGTAAACTCAAGTATCTTAACATCCATTAAAAGTTTAATGTTGTTTTTGGCAAGAGTGTTTACCTCTCGAACAATCATCTTGCGGTGGGGGCAGGCAGCTCATCAGAAAGGTAGGTCTAGCCCACTAAGGACCTGCCAGGCTGAATGACAGGTGTAAGGGGCAGGTTATGTTTGTTTATTTTTAAAGACATTTAAAACAAAAATTAAACCGTGTAAGTACCGCAGAGGTGTTGTGTAAACAATCTTGAGAAAAAGGAAAAGAAATAAATGAACTCTCATTGGGCAGGTTCCTTCCAGTGAGGTTCTAAAGAAATCACAGTCCATGCTCAGCCCTCATGAAATGAAATCTGGGCTTCTGACAGAGCCACCTTGTGGCTACTTTCTTACCAACCGACTGAAACTTTTAGAAAAGTAACCCTTGCCATCTTTCACTATAGCACTAAGTGCTGCTACACATAATCACTATAATCATGAAGCTTTATTGTTTCAACTTAAAATTAAGATAACCTGCAATTTTCCTTCATCAAACAATGTCTAGATACAAAATAGTGTGTGAAGGAAACTGAATTTGACTTGTGTGGGCCTACTGAAAAACAGCCTTTTCATATTAGGATAAAGTACTCATGACATCACAACACAAATACTAACAAACACATTTGTTGAGTTCTTCTATGTGCCAAGCATTGTGCTAAGCATGTTATATTACCCAATTTAACCCTCACTCTTCTGAAGGCATTACTCTAGATAACACAGAGCTTTCCTGTAATCACAGAGCTGAGATACGTACCCAGGCATGTGACTCCAGAGTCCATATGCTCAGCCACACTTGTAATATAGCCCTGGTTTAAAGCAGTCCTCTTGTACTCACCAGGTAGTTCCCAATATGGGCAACTCATTAATGGGAGTCATTACTCTTACCTGGGAGAATACCTAGACCAATAGATCTTAACCATGGTTGGCCTTGTAGAAGAATTACCTGGGGAGAATTTTTTTTTTTTTTTTTTTAATCCTTATGTCCAGGACATACAGCAGACCAATTAAATTAGATTCTCCAGGGTCAGGGCTGGGCACCTAAATTTTTTTTTTTTTTTTAATCTCCTCAGGTGAGTCCAGTACACAGCCAAGGTTGAAGATCACTGACCTAGACTAAAATGAGAGGATTCAGAAGGCTGACCTTAGAATATGAGAGAGTAGGAAACCTCAGGATGTTTCAGCCCAAACAGGAAGGGAAGAAAATATTGTTGAAACTAAAAATGATCAGGGAAAATACCATCTATTAAGAACAGGGGGCCGGGCGCGGTGGCTCAAGCCTGTAATCCCAGCACTTTGGGAGGCCGAGACGGGCAGATCACGAGGTCAGGAGATCGAAAACAAGTCTCTACTAAAAAATACAAAAAACTAGCCGGGCGAGGTGGCGGGCGCCTGTAGTCCAAGCTACTCGGGAGGCTGAGGCAGGAGAATGGCGTAAACCCAGGAGGCGGAGCTTGCAGTGAGCTGAGATCCGGTCACTGCACCCCAGCCTGGGCGACAGAGCGAGACTCCATCTCAAAAAAAAAAAAAAAAAAAGGAACAGGGAACCACATTTTAGCTGTAGGTTAGGAATGGTAATTTTTATCTGGTGTTTTAGTTTCCAAAACATTTACATATTGATCTACTCCTCACCCCAGACCAAACCTAATTCCATTCTTACTGATATGCACAACCACTCTGTCCTCATTGTCACCTCACCCTAAACTCCTCCCTTTCTCAGTCTACCTACTCTTTGTGACTCTTTTATACCTTTCCCCCCTGGCATGGATGTCCTGCTCAAACACTCCACTTAGAAGACAGATTCCCTTTTTCACTGTCCTCCCACCACTCATTACTCCTGCTCCAGATCCCAACTGCTGATGTTGTTCTAGAAAAACCACCAAATATGGCTGTTCTTTCCGTGTAAGCTATTCCACCTCAGCAGCACCCTCACTGCTGGTGATCAGCCTTGTAACCCCCTGGAGATGCCCATATTCCCTACAGTAGCTACCTCTTACTTCAAATTCTTCCTGCCTCCCTCATGCTCGCAGCCACTCTGTGCCCACCTCATCTTCGTAGGGACCTTGTTTTATTTTGGGGACACACATTGCAACTTCCCACTTTTGACGAAAGGTCTCCATGCTTTTGCTGTTTTCTTTACTCTTGTCAAGGTTGGGTACTTCAAGCTCAAAGCCCTTCTACCTTGATCCAAAAATTACCATTCTATAACATTCTCACATCTTTACTCTGCCCTACCTCTCACTTTCAATCCTGTTTAAAAGGCATAAATGCCCAAACTTCAACCTCTTGAAGCTAGTCCTCTCCCCACTTCCCATTTTTAAATGGGCATATATCCAATAAAGGCTCTGTCCATCTCCATCTCTTACTCCACATATATATAACAATGCTGTGACTTCAAAACCAAGTCAGTATGGGAAATTTTCTAAAGTTCTGTTCTAGAGTTCTTTCCTGACCTCTAGCCCCATACTTCTGATTGCCTAATAAATATGACATGGATGTTCAGTGGAACTTCTGATCTATTATGTCTCATACTGAATTTGTCCTCCCACCCGCCAGCCTTGGCTAAACCTGCTTGTTCCCTGTGTCTTTCTGTTTTTGCAAATGGTATTTTAACATTCTCCTAGCCACCCAGGCCCTACATTTGTGCTAATTTTGACCCCAACTCTTCTTACCTTACCACAAAAAACCAAAGCAAATTACTTAGCACTATACCTTATATTCATTCCTTTCGCACTCCACTAAACTAGTTGGGACCTTATTACTATTTCCTTGGTGGTCACAGTAGTGTGTTTTCCAAATTACCTAATCCTCTGTGCTACAGTAACCATCAAAGACTGGCTGGGTTACTTTAATCATGCACTAGTCACTGTTCTTGAAACAGACAAGGCCAAATCAGTACCTTCAGTATGGGAAGGAAACAAAAGCCTAGGGCAAAAGTTTCAGGCAGTGGAGGACTAGATGCTTATGCCTGAAAGATCCTTCTGCCTTGGGAAATTATTTTTACTTAAGAATGAGAAGTGATAACTTGGGAGAAACAACTACCTGTACTGGATACAGTTACGTCATCAGATAATGTGGTGGTGGTAGAAGTACGGATGGACTGAACACATGGTTACTCCCCAGAAAGAACTGAGAAATACTATTAGCACTGGCTCCAGATGCTTGCCCCGGGTGTGGTCAAGACTTGAAAGAGGTTTCTAGATAAGGTTTCCTGGCTGCATTCAACCAAAGATGTAAATCTACCAAAGAACCAGAATGGTGTAGCAATCGTAGGTATTTAATAAAGTATTATCTCAGTATAGCCAAACTGCTAAGCGCCAAGAAAAAGCCTAATTCTACACAAGAGATGGGAAAGAAAAATCTACAAGCTTAATATGGACTAAAGTCCAGACTATAGCCTCTTCCCAAAGTTTGGAAGGCTGATATGAAAGGACCTGTGGAAAGGGTGATGATCAGAAATAAAATGAGTAGATAGACAGCTTAGTGGGTGAAGCAGGGGAAATGGAATGTTATGGAGTGGATTGGCTGTATAATCTTAGGCAATTTACTTTATCTCTCTGGGCCTTCAGTAAAATGAGATACAGTAATGATTATTTTATCTCCAATCTTTTGTAATCAGCAGGTGAACAAGGATCATGTTAGTCAGTCTGGGCAAAACTACCACGTTGTTTAGAAGGAACATGGGAAGAAGGCGGGTGAGAAGAGGCTGGAGAATGGTTCAGGTCTAGTCAGAGTGCTAAAGGAGAAGGCAAGGAAAGGCAAACGGCACAGCTCCTACTTGCATTTCTATAATTATGTATTCAGCAAACATCTGAGTGCCCAGAGAGTGCCAGGCATGATTCTGAAACTCAAAGACAAAATAGTGAGGAAGAGAAAGCCCTTGCTTCTACCAAACTCACAATATTGAATAAGCAAGCACAATTAAATGTTTCAGTGCTATGGTGCTTGGTTTCATGGTAGAAAGAACACCTTGGGAATGACAGGGACCATGGGGCCACACACTGAAACAAGCATCTACAAAGGGAAGGTAGGAAGACATCCTTTCTCAAGAACAGGAACTTTACGATCTAGGACAGTGGAAAAACGTTAAGGCTCAACCACTGTAACATTAAGAGTGTAGCTTTATACTTTCTTTTAAAGTTTCTAGGGGTATATGGTCCCTGATACTTTGGAGATAGAGTATAGCTATAAGGTGGCTGGTAAATGCTTTCCAAGTCAGGACATAAAACTATCTGGAGGTGTCTTCCCTTCAGGCACAAGATGACCCTTCTTAGATCATAGTCTATCAGAATGTCTGTAGAAGAAGGCCTGAATCTGTAACTGAACTTGTAGTGGAGAGAATTCAGTAACCTTGCTAGGGTTCTAGAAAGCAGGCTTGAATCTCTGGTCCACCTTCTCCATCAAGATATCAGTCTGGGAGTGAAAGTGAAAAACAATACAAAATTAGAATGTAAACTCTGAATTCCAAAAAGGTATGGACAATATGATCTAACCAAGTTTTGTAAGCTTGAGGGCATGCAGACCATCTGTGTATGGACACAAAGGGCATTATAGTGAATACAATGACAAAAATGAGGACAAAAATGTGATCACAAGACAGGAAAAGCTTTGGAATCCAGTCCAGAGAAAAAATTTTCAGGTCAGCAGGGAAGGAGCTGGTAGTGGCTGCTGCCACAGCCCTCTGACCCATACGAAAGTTTAGCAGTGCACCAGACAGCTTTTCAAACATGGGGCTGGAAAGCCAACAGCAATAAAACAAGTTCTCCATGGTGCCTTTTAACGACCCCAGTACCGTGCTCCACAGCCTTGATATGATGGAGGGTGCCAAGTCCTAGCACCCTGCAAAGGCATCTTAGGTCCTTCCAGGATGTAAGAGCAATGCCAAGAAAAGGTGAAAGTTGTTCTCCCTCATGGTTCTTGTTGGAGACTCCTCGGCCATAGCTCAGCAAATATGCCCTGTGGCATAGCTGGTTGGATCTGCTAAAAAAGAAAAAGAGACAGTGCCCTCTGTTACACAGACACTGTGCCCAGCCAGAAGGGGTACTTGTAGTAGACTGAATCCTCAGAGTGAAGGAGGCCATCTTTCTTTCTAGGCTTTTCTAGGGGCCTGGGCTGTAAACTACAAAACTAAGTCACACAAAAAATGTTGCATCCTCAACTGACTGTTTTAGGTCAATGGACTAGGTATTGTATACCTCCCTGCTGGTGTCTTTAGTTTTTATGACACACTTTTGCCAAACTGTCTCTTGCGTTGCTGCTCTTGCAGGAGTGGATAGGATCTATTAGAACAGGATCTGAGCCCCCTGTAATTGGGACAAGACTTTCATGACCAGTGGGAAAGAGGGGCACTCAGTCCAGAGGATCATGGGAAAAATGCAGAATCCAGATAATACTAAGGTGGTGGTTTATGGTATACACAGCAACTCCAACAACTTGAAAATCGGCCTTTGGCTATAAGGGAACATCCCGGCGCTCCATGAGCTCTAGCAGATCCAAAATTTAATTGTGGCCAGGACATAAACCATCTTTTCCTCTGAGCACATAAAGAGCTAAAAGAGTCAGAGACATGGTATTTGAAAAAACAAGACAAACTATTCTTCCAGCTTTATCCATGATGAAACATTCTTCAGATACTAGAAAAACTTTAGCTTGGCCTTTAGCTTCAACTGTGTTGCAACCAGGTCAAGCAAAATATGTAGAAACTGAAACCGGGCAGATTCTTGGTGGTGTCAGCAAACTTCTCAGACAATTCAAAGTGGGTGGGTTGTAGGGGTGTCAAGGCAGTGGGCGGCAAAGTGGGCTCTCTCTCAACATCAATCACTTATGTGAATGTGCACAATAGCCAGGCAAATACAACTTAATTCCAAATAGGCTTTTGTGAAAGTTTCCAGAGCAAGTTTTAATGGATTATGAGTAATAACAAGACAAAACTGGCCAGAAAGAATAAGGACTTGCAATTAAACTCTCAAAGTCACAAGTCGCAGACATTTGAGATCTAAGTGGATAAGGTATCAAATCCAGACTCTAGTTAAAGCAGGAGGGATTCTGCAGCCAAGCAGGGTGCAGCACAAGGAGGTCAGGGAGAAAGAGTAGGTCTGGCAAGGAAAAAGGATGTATAACAGAGACTGGACCTGCTGGGTGTGGATGGCAATGCTTTAATCTCGTAAGTGTCAATAAAGACAAGTCCCAGGGCACACACTTGAGTCTTTCCTAGCAGGACCATTTATTTAAGGTCTAGAGTTCCTCACTTAATTTTTTTTGTTTTTTTAAGGAAACGAGCACTATAAACCCAAGATCTCATGTCAGCGCCATCAAGACACTAGTTTTGGAAATGGGGTAGAGACTAGGGAGGAAAGAGAAGTGCCATGAGGTAAGAAGGCAGATACTAGAATGAAATAGGCATGTACAACCAGCTTATCTGGGTAGACTGAGTAGAATCAGCAAGAGTCAGGGGAGAGATCCATTCCCCCAAATGGAAAACCAATCTTTCACTAGGTTTTAGGAAGTGACCATGTCATTTCATAAGATGACCATAGGATAAAGACATGATGCCATATACATCATGCAAATGCTTGAGCACCTAATGTGTATTATTCCTGAGTATATTCTCATATCATTTCTCCTTTATTAAAACAAAGCAAAGCAAAACAAAAACAAAAACAAACCGAAGACTAAAAAACAAATGCAAATCCAAAATCTCCAACAGTACATGGTCTTCCACGAATCAAGTAAGGGCAGCTGCAGTGCTTGCTCCTAAATCATTTCAACTGGAAAACCAATTCTCTTACTGCATTCTTTTAATGCAGTGGACATAACTATCTGACAGAACTAAACACATTTGTGCCTATTCATTTTTAGGCTAAATAATGTCAATATCTGAAGAGGTCTTAGGAATAGTCTTATCTGAGGTCTCTGAAGTTCAGGAAGATTAAGTCACTGGCCCAGGTTCTTCAGGCAAACTGCAGCAGAGCAGCCAGAGCACCCTTCCCCACCCCCCAGTTTTCTTACTTCCAGACAATTCAAACAAGCAAACTTCCCAGACAATTCAAAGTGGGTGGGTTGTAGGGGTGTCAAGGCAGTGGGTGGCAAAGTGGGCTCTCTCTTAACATCACTTATGTGAATGTGCACAATAGCCAGGCAAATACAACTTAATTCCAAATAGGCTTTTGTGAAAGTTTCCAGGTTCAGTTTTCCAGTATGAGGTCCTTTCTATTCACTATGTTGTAAGGATGAGATTTTTTGCTTAGTCTTAATAACTAAATTGAGATCTGACTTTGAAAACAGGGAAAGAGGAAAAGAACTATAAAAAGTTATCATTGCTGTAGAAAACACAGACTATATATTGACATCTTGGGCCAATAAACATTAGTGTACTATACTTGGCAAGAGAGGGCATCATTAATAAACTGAACAAGAAGGAAAAAAAGACATACTTTACAGGACCTCCTAGAGAGAAAATGACAAATCAATGATTCAGCTTTGGTTGGGGGTACAAATGGCAAAGATCAAAGAGGATGCCAGTCAGTGAAAAGATAAGCCAAGAAAAACCAGGAAGAAACCACAGAGTTCCACTGACATTTCAACTCATCTGACCTCCACTTTAGAATCAGGACCTAGCTTTAGCAGATAGTAACCAAAGGGAATTAACATTCTACTGTCCTTAGCCACAAGTTCCATTCATCTGTTGTGAATAAAAACTGTAGGATTTCCCATCCATACCCTGTTATGTAATATCTGTGCCACTGCTCCAATGTAAGATGTTCAGACATTTTCCTCTAGCAAATAATTTTAAAGTAAAAGGCAGTTTTGTTTTGTTTCTTTCTTCCTTTTTTTTTTTTTTTGAGACGGAGTCTCACTCTGTCGCCCAGGCGAGATCTAGGCTCACTGCAACCTCTGCTTCCCGGGTTCGAGCAATTCTCCCACCTCTGCCTCCTGAGTAGCTGAGATTATAAGCACATGCCACCACGCCCGGCTACTTTTTGCATTTTTAGTAGAGATGGGGTTTTACCATGTTGTCCAGGCTGGTCTTGAATTCCTGACCTCAAGGGATCTACCCACCTCAGCTTCCCAAAGTGCTGGCATTATAGGCTTGAGCCACCGCACCCGGCCTTTGTTTTTTTCTAAATGAGAAAAAGCTGTTCAGCTTCTCTTAGAACAGATCACTGATGAATATATCATATTCTGGGGTCTTAGTAAACACTTGACAAAGTATTTCTTCCCTCCTCTCACTCTTTCATTGCTATCCACTCCCACATTCATACCAAATTTCTCTAACTGCATGATTTTGAGTCAACAGAACGATGTTTGGGAGGCATGGGGTGGGAGGAAATAGTCTATCTTTTCTCAGCTGGAGACCTAAAAACTCCACTGTCTAAGAGATGGTCTGTAGGGCCTCTTTTTGTTCCTTTCTCTTGAAGGTACTGAATTAAATCCGCATCTAGCCTCTCCTGTAGGCCTGCCTGCCTGCCTGGGAGCTGGGAACTGTATCACTTCACTTTAGGGATAGAAGATAAAGAAGACGGGTACATATTGTGGGTCCATTCTTAAGTTTCTATATTTCATGTTTGCTTTTAAGCCTCATGATATTTTGTCATTTACACCTGAGGTCATTTACACCTTTTTATTTTCTTACTAGCTGGGAAAGTCATTTATGTTAAATGTTCAGAAGAAACATTAGAAGAAAATTCTAAACTTCCCTACACTTTGTGAAAAAGTGGGAGTTTTCTCAAGTCGACTTTTCCTTTCCCCAAAACCAAAGGTATAAACATATTACATCAGAAATACTTATACCGTAGAAAAACAGATCAATACTTCTATCAAAAAATATTTCTCTATGAGTTCAATTTCATAATCATTAGCTTAACGGCAGAATACAGCCTAAACAGTCACTGAATTATACTCTTTTAACACATAAATAAAACCATTATAAATTATGATGTAAATAACTGAGACTTCCATCTGTCTCCTCCTGTTTGCCATCTTGGGGACATGAACGATTCACTGCCCAGGAATTGCACAGCACAGTGCCTGTTCAGTCCCTATTCCTCTATATACACAGTCATGCACCCTCATAGTTTTTATTACCCTACAGGTTAGCTGCCTAAATTTTCAGGTCCAGACATACACAAATTACTCAATAGATACAGTATAATATGCCGGGTACTGCTTTTACTTAGCTTACATTCCAGTGACAACCATTGCCAAAGGAGTAACCTATTAACAGATTCAACGATTTCAAAATGTTGCCTGAAGTTTAATTCTATTCTGATAAAGAAGCTGTCTACAGAATAAAATGCAAATATAGTACCTTGATACATAATTCTGGATAATTCTCTCTAGAATAAAACAAAATCATATTTAGACAGTGTCCTTAGAAAAACATTTAAAATTAATGCAGAAGGAACACAGATATGGAGGTCCCTCATTTTCTATGGGTCAAAACTTCTGAAGAAATGATTTTAGTATTTTAGAAGGTGAGAAATCTTCCAAATAAACTTCTTTATAAGAGAGAGACTTTTCCAGACTCATTCATAATAGGTTATTTCAATTACAGTCATATCTTAATCATATCTGGGTGCACTGTTCATGGCAAAAATGGCTTTCAGTGTGGGCAGATTTTTTATACATATGAGGCTCTGGAATTACTACATAGCAATTTAGTGTCTCATCTCCCTAACTACATTAAATTGTAGTACCATAGGGTGGTATGAGGGTTAAGGGAGAGAATGTGCTAATGCTTAGCACAGGGTCCAGCACATAGTGAGTGCTCAACAAATGGTAGTAGTTATATTTCTGTTGTATATGGTTTCCCAAACAGATTCTGTTGACTTAAATATCTGAGTTATATGATTTTTGCATGCCCCATACCACCTAACACTTTATATTTAGCAAAGGTTTAATAGACATTTGCTTAATAAGTGAACTAGATTTTTTTTCTCTCGAGCATAGTGAAAAATCTTATTCAGACACCCTTGCTAACCAATGCACAGAACCCAGTAAGATTTCCAATCATAACCCAAAGCCACAGTTTTAATCAAATTTTTCTAGGGGCTGTCACATGCCAAAATCATTCAGACAAAGGAATCAGTATGTAGGAAAGTATCCAGTGACAATGTCTACTGCCAACAATTGATAATGCCTTTCTTCAGAAAGTCAGACAACTGGCTTCTCCCTCTTCTGGTCAGGGCTCTGTTTCTTTCTATATGCCAGTACACACAGGTATATGGGAAGTTTGGTATTTCACCAAACTGGTTTATGAGAGTTTCTATTCAGGCCGGGGCGGTGGCTCACGCCTGTAATCCCAGCACTTTGGGAGGCCGAGGCAGGTAGATCATGAGGTCAGGAGTTCGAGACCATCCTGGCCAACATAGTGAAACCCCGTCTCTACTAAAAATACAAAAAATTAGCCGGGCGTGGTGCCGGGTGCCTGTAATCTCAGCTACTTGGGAGGCTGAGGCAGGAGAATCGCTTGAACCCGGGAGGTGGAGGTTGCAGTGAGCCAAGATTGTGCCATTGCACTCCAGCCTGGGCGACAGTGCGAGACTCCGTCTTAAAAAAAAAAAAAAAAAAGGGTTTCTAGTTAGCTATGCAGTATTAGCACAGGGTGGGCAAACTTTTTCTTTAAGGGCCAAGCAGTAAATATTTTAGACTTTGTGGGACATACAATTCTGTCACAACTACTCAACTTGCCTCGGTAGTGCAAAACAGTCAAAAGTCAACACATAAACCAACAAGGTCGTACGGCAATATAACTTTACAGACATAAACTTGAATTTAATTTCCTTTTCATATGTCAGAAAATATTCTTCTTTTAATTCCCCCAACCATCAAAAACTGCAAAAAAAAAATTTTATCTTGCAAGGTACAGAATTATAATGTAGGTAATAGTACCCATAGGTTGTAGTTTACCAACCCCTATGCTAGCACTTTAATCATAGGAAAGAGCACAGCAACAATCCCTGATTCTTATCACAATCCTAATCTTTTCAAGTTCTACTATTCCATAAATATTTAATTATTCCAAACATTTCATTCATTTCCAGAAAGAATGTTCTTGAAAATCCAACTAAGTCACAAATTTTAGATTTACAGATCTAATAAAGATATTTTAGCCCATTTCTTGGTGTATATAACCTCTGTCTTTTAACTAGATAACAATAAACCAACTTGTACTTCATACTTTCAATGGCTTAAACAAAGGACATACCACAAATAGTATAACCCTCAATTTTATATCTCCATTTAATGAAACTATGAAATAAAAATTCATTATTTTATAAATACCTCTATTATATACATAGCATTATCACTCCCAGGTTTGCTTCTTTCAATATGTTGAAGGCCAAAGGTCTCAATACTGTGGGCAAGTGGCAAAACCTGGTCCTGTCATGGTAATTTTTTAAAAAATACTTACCATTGTGAATGAATGTTGCAAGGTTCACATAAAATTCTTTGGTGGATTTGCTTTAAGAAGGTAACTAACAACTTAACCACAGTTTGAGGCAAGGAATTATGAATTCCGAATGAATTTGTTGCTATTCAGTAGCAGAGCCAAGTCCTGAAGGGTGCTACTTCTGTGGTATCATGGAAAACCTTCAAAATGTACAAGGTATTTGTTTCAACATGCAGGCTAAGGCTCAGAAATAATCCCTTGCATCTGCCCGATTTCATGGTAGAAAAAAATAAAAAATTTTGATGCTGTGCCTTTTAAATGCCCATTTCGAATCATTAAACTTTACAAAATATTTAACAATATAAATTCATGGTACATTTATACTGTTACCCAGATGATCAACTAGTAAAAAATAAAAATGTTCAAAGTGAATGGATGCTCAGCAATCTTTTTTTTTTTTTTTTGAGACTCTGTCACCTAGGCTGTAGTGCAGTGGTGCAGTGGTACAGTGGTGTGACGCTGTGATCACGGCTCACTGCAGCCTCGACCTTCTGGGCTCAAGTGAACCTTCCACCTCAGCCTTCCAAGTAGCTGGGACCACAGGCGCATGGCACCACGCCTGGATAGTTTTTGCTTTTTTTTTGTAGAGATGGAGTTTTGCTATGTTGCCCCAAGCTGGTATCGAACTCCTGAGCTAAAGCAATCCTCCCACCTAAGCCTCCCAAAGTGCTAGAATTACAGGCGTGAGCCACCATGCCCAGCCAGCAATCTTTAGAGATAACAGAAAGATATTAAGAAAGATTGACCTAAATTTACAACTACGCTTTAAAATTTTACAGCATTGAAAATACAGAAAAAATTACATTGGTTCAAAATGTGAACATATATTTTTGGGATATGGTTTCATATGAATGATGACTCTGAAGAAATGACATCCCTGACAACCATGAGCATTAATACTTAGGTGATCAAAGTTAGGTAGATTTTGGCCTCCTTACTTAAGACATCTATTATCTAAGATTTTAACCAATTATTAACACACTTTGGAGGGCATGCTATAAAAATAATTTTTAAAATTAGTATTTTAAATTTTAGAATAAAATTATAAACAAGGCATTTTGTTATCAAGAAATACTCTACAGAAAGAGCCTATGTTTCTAAAACATAACTTCTTTTACTGGAATAAAGTTTTAGCAACTTATAGCATAAAATCACTTTCTTCATTGCAACCTCTTATTTACACCTCAATGTTGGTCATCTTTTAACATACTTAAAAATATATATTTTTTATTTCCCAATGAATTATTTAGATATCCTAATAAATGCTTCCATTTATTGAGCACCTATTATGTGGCAGACACTGTGCTAAACATTTTAAGTACATTGTATCACATATTTACAATGATCTGCAGTCGTAACTTCCTTTGCTAGGAAAAAGAGGATAGAAGACAAATTCTTGTTCTTTGCTTTCCTTTTCTTTTTTCCTTCTGCCTATACTTCTCAAAAAAAATTTTTTTTTAATGTCACTCTTGGCTTTCTTCACATGTCATATAAAGCCACTGTGATTGGACAATTTTGTTTTCCTTGAAGGAACAAAAACTTAAGAGTTCATGTTTTCAATTCTCGAGAATGTAAAATGAAAACCATTTAGAAAGTATTTAAAATAACCAAAAATTAAGCTATTAAATTCTAAATTGACTCAAGGATAGCTCCATGGATAAACACGTCCATTTTAATTGGTTCTAAATACTTCTAAGCCCTCAGCAAATTCTTACTGGTCACTCATTCCTTACTTTTCTCTGACTTATTGAGGTTTTGTTATAAATGCTAAGTTTTAAGGCTATGCCTTCTTGATCTTTATCTCCCCTCCCTGCCTGCCTCCTTCCCTCCACCCAGTGGACAATATTATATAATGCAGGTAGTTCAATCAGTCTATGCAGAATTGAATAACTGATCTTAAAAATCAGATACTAACTGGAAAAATATTTCATATCAATATATATAAAACCTTACAAACAGGTTGATTCCTGAAAGGTTAATTTCTATAAACCAAACCATACTTTTATCCTTAGAAAACTTGGTCCAGATTCACATGTGTGAATGATACAAACTTTTAAAAAGTCACACATTTAGAAAGATAAAATAATGGTCAAAATTATTTTGAAATGAAGCAAGTACAATATCATAAAGCATGTTTTCTTTGACCTATAGCCAAGCAAGTGGAAGACAAGCCCTCAAGATTGCCTGCCTCTTGAAAAAATGGGAATTTCCTGCATTTTTCTCTATGCTAAGTATAATAGTGAAACCCCGACTATATGACCAGATGTATATTTTCTCTATTTCAAATTTCCTGTCTTTACACACAGACAGAAATGCTAGTGAGGTTAGGAAAGTTCCTAATGCAGACAGGTGCATATAAGACAATGGGTGCTTAATAATGCAATATTGCTCATTTATCCACTTGTCTGTGTGTTCATTTTTTTCATTCATTCATTCATTCATCAATTATTTATTGTCAACTATGCACAGACAGTGTTGTAGATGCTAGGAATACATTAATGAACAAAACACAAATAAATCCCTGCCCTCATGGAGCTTACATTCTAGTTCCTCAAAAGAAATCTCCAGCTAAAATAGAAGTATTCAAATTTAAGCAGAAAACTTTCTCCAAGGCTCCATTAGTCAGGTGCCCCAGGGGAATGAAGGTTACAACACGTGCTTAACATTTGAAATGTGTTTACTTTTATCAAAAATAAAACCAACATCCTGGTTAGTGTACCAATTTCCTTGAATTTTAATTCACACTTTACTTCTAATTTCCCTTAATTTTCACTAACATTTCTAACAAGTTCTACTAGTTACTTGACGAGTAAGAGAGAGATAATCCTTTTTCAATTTCCAACCTAATTGGTGATCGATAGGTCCTAATCAAGTGATGGTCTTCATAACAGCAATTAATTGTCATAGAAGAATCTATCTCAAAATTACAGGATTGTTTGCCACTGCTGCCTCTTGTGACTTAACCACTGACTGGGGATGCCAGAACTTGAAATAGTTTGTTGATCTATTTTGCTTCGTATCTTAACTTCTTCCATTTTTAATGTTCCATTAACTGGACTTCTGCTTCCTAATCAGCATTAATATATGGTAAAGATTATCATTAGAAACTAGATTTTCCCTTTGGCAGAGGTAAGAGCTAATTTTTACTTGGCACTGCTGTCACTGCAGTTACTGCTAATGTGTTCTGGACCCTTCTTCCACTGAGCTCTCAATTCCTGACTATGCTCTTACTCTCTCTAACCAAAATCCATTCAGAGTCAGGATCAACTATTACAGGTAACTTGAATTCTTCTAAGCTTAACATGGCCAGGTCACAACTGTTGCCAGGCTCAGTGATCCTCCATCTTTTCTGGGGCTTCTTCTCCCTCTTCATGTCACAGTAAATGCCAGTATTTTTCACTCTCCCCTGCACAACTCTTTCCACCAGCACCACCCTCCTTCACTCTAGCTGACAGGACACCACAATAAATTAAGAAATTTTCAAGTATGCCATAGAGTAATAAAGGATGCAACACTCAGAATAACAATTTTGCTCTACACAGGATAAAGGTCCAAACAAATTAAAGAAAATGTCACTCTGTGTATGATTTCTGCATTTTCATTTCTATATTTATTCAACAAATATTTATTGAGTGCTTATTAAGTTCCAGGGAATGTTATACAGTTGGTTTATTTTAGTGGGAATACACCAACACTGCTTCAAAGCAGGGGCGCTAAATCTCTGATCTACAGGTCACATTCCATTGTCAGCTTAATTTTCTCTGGCCCAAAGAGAAGGTATCAAGAAATGAAAACACAGCAGACCTTCAGACATCTTTAGAAGCAGTAAAAGAGACACAATTATATGCAGAGAGGCCAGTGTCCTTCTCCTTTACTACTGTGTATACCTCTCATTGTCTCTACTTTGCTTTTATTTTCTCTTCTTCATTCTGCCTTTCCTTAACTGGCCATAATAGGGCACTAGGATACATATTATTTACTGAACATATTGAATTATGTTCCCAATTTTAATTTAAATGGCAGACCAACTGAACATTTCATGTTTTTCTCCTGAAACAAACAAACTTTTTGTGGGTTTTTGACAGGGAGAAGTAGGAATTGGAGAAGTAGATCTACAGTCCTTTAAATTTCTTTCAGAGATTCTCCACTCATTAACTCAGTTTCTCTACTTACTGACTCAGTTAACTGAAATTCCATCTTGGCAAGCATAAATATTCCATTTAAAAAAATCAAACAATAAACATTGTACTTTAAGGATCTACACAAAAAATACAGTTAAGTTCATAAGACATAAGTATAAATAAGAAATAAATATTTCATGGAGAAAGTAAACAAAAATCTACCCAAATAATTATTTCAACAACAAAAAAGGAAATAGAAATGCACTCAAAAGTGTTATCATTTATCATTTTTTATACACTGAAAATAAAATGTTTCCACTCCTATGGCCAGTCTTCAAGTAGATTTTATCACAAAATTACTTTATAGTTTCCATTTTACAATTTCTCTCTTTAGTAGTTACTATGAACTGTAAATTATTCAAACACTTAATTTCCCAGAAATTAAATATCTTCCTTAAAATGTTATATAATCCCCATTACATATCACAGTATCTTTGCTTTACCACACAAAAAACTATAATTAATAATTATAACTTTTTCTTTATTTGTCATCTTTCTACAGAAATGATCAGGAGTTAGCCTTCCCAGGAAATTATACACATTATGAATACAAGTTTTAATAGACTACTGATCAGACTGTCATGTTGCAAATATTTCTAGAACATGATATCACAAATTAAGTCATTAATTCCAAAACAACAGTTTATTAACAAAAAAGTACAAAGAAGTACAAATGGACATCCTATTTCCCATTGTGGTCTATCTGTCTATCTACCTTTCAGTCCATGAGATGGCTTTTTAGAGCTTTAAGAATGGGTAAAATACTTCTCCTGTTTCTAACGGGCCCTAATAACCATCCCAAACCAAATAATTGTGTATTTAAGTTATACAGTCCAATTTTTTAAAAATGTTCAAATCTATTGTTATAAAAGCCTCTCTCCTTGCAATACACCACATATCTAAACTGAACATTAACATCAACATCCATAAATCATATATGTATCATATGATTAGTATGTTTGCTTTGAAATAAAAGTTTATAAATGAAAACTTAGATGTACCAAAAATGATTTTCATAGGGATATACTAAAAACACTTCAAGTCAAAATATCTTGTTAACTGAAATAAAGTGAGGTACATGGAAACATTCAATTTATTAGTTGTGCTTTGTGCATTGATTTTAAATCAAAGCTACTCACACATCGAATCTTATTGCTATTACTTCAGTTTCTTCAGGAAGTGGTTCCTTTTCAAGTTATTTCAACAAATGTAAGGTTGTTCCATACTCCTCTTTCTACGGGCCTGAAGAACTTATCTGAATCATGATAAACTCTAATACTTTGTGACTTCTCTCACAGTACTCCTTAAAATACTAATGCAGATAGGCAGATTTCATAAATCATCATGTTCAGTAAATAATGAGTAATCTGCTCTTTCTGCTATGGCTCAAGACAGAACATGTGGTTTTGCTCTCTGATGGTCCTGAAAACCTTGTGTAGAATTTATTAGGTTATACATGTTTTTGAGCGGTAAGTTCCAGCTTTTGGTTTGTGGAGGCAGCCAAGTCAGAGCTTACTTACCACTATACTCCTCATCAAGAAGTATTCTCATCAAGAACATGAGTTCAGTGTAAGACTAGGCTTTAGTAACATAAGGGTGCTATACAAGTGCATACATTTTCTGGGGAGCTGGAAAATTCAGATGACCACTCACTAAACATAAAATCATCATTCCACAAAGATTTTATTCACATTAAACTTGCACAGTAGCAAAAAAAATCAAAACAGAAAACTAAGCCACATATCAAAGAACAATATACAATAGAGATTTGAATTTCTCAATAGCATTGAAAGGTATTTCCATAAATAACATTTACAATTCTAATGTTAGGACTTTCAAGGTGTCTGAAGCTTCACAGTGCTAGAATTGATTTTTATCAGAACACATGCAAAAATGTGCAACATAATAATTCATATTAATGACACAAAAAAAAGCACGCCAGTTACTTGTCATTCCAGCACGGCCATGCCACTCTACGTTCTAAAAACAAACAAACAACCCCCCAAATCCGGGTCCCATTCATTCTTCAATTATGCCTTTAGTCACTCTGCTTTAATATATTCAAACAGTCACTGTTAGTGCTCTTCACCACGACTTTCAGGTTGACGTCACTCCCTGCCTGCTGGCTGTCAGGACTGGGGGACGCCCCTCTCCCAGACTCACCTTCTTCCGGATGTCTTCATCATTTGCTCCAAGAGAGGCATAGAGCTTGAATGCAGCCTGGCGGAGTTCGTGAGCATGTTTTAAATCATGATCAAGCTATGGGGAAAAAAAGGATATGTTCCAACTCAG
The DNA here is from genome assembly GCF_003255815.1 of Theropithecus gelada. Lineage (NCBI taxonomy): Eukaryota > Metazoa > Chordata > Mammalia > Primates > Cercopithecidae > Theropithecus > Theropithecus gelada. Next base: position 154,029,799 of record NC_037669.1, read on the forward strand.
TCCATAAATTAAACTTTCAATAACATTAACTGACTTGAAGGAAAAAAAAGTTAACAACTTTTAGATTTTAGTGAATTTCCCAGTCACTAACTACATTTCCCAGTTATTTTTGGATTCTGTTCACATAGGACTGAGACCTTGCAGTGTTCGTATCAATGTGACCTAAAATGCACACGGTATGCTTCTATCTAAAAGTGAACACTACATTTGACACTGATATCACTACATTTGACACTGATATATGAAAAACCACTGTGAATCTCTGACTCTGAAAAATTCAGTGTTCCTAAATGGGGTAGCTTTAGTGGCACTAAAGCTTGCTTGCAGCAGCTCTTTGAAATGTTCTCCTTCAAAAGAAGGCACACCTAGACTTCTCTAGCCCCGGACTACAGCTGATAACCTGAATGATATCGCAACAATGTCTTTAGGAGGTTTTCCCTAATTTTCTGAAATATTAAGAGTAGTGCTGGCCTAATTTTGGCATTTAAAAAGCTTTTAGAGGCCGGACACGGTGGCTCATGCCTGTAATCCCAGCACTTTGGGAGGCCGAGTCGGGCGGATCACGAGGTCAGGAGATCAAGACCATCCTGGCTAACACAGTAAAACCCCGTCTCTACTAAAAATACAAAAAAATGAGCCAGGTGTGGTGGCAGATGCCTGTAGTCCCAGCTACTAGGGAGGCTGAGGTGGGAGAATGGTGTGAACCCAGGCGGCAGAGGTTGTAGTGAGCCCGAGATCACACCACTGCACTCTAGCCTGGGCAACGGAGCGAGACTCCACTTCAAAAACAAATAAATAAAAATTAAAAAAATAAAAAGCTTTTAGAAAAAGAGAACCCATTGTGAAAACGCTTAACAAACTGTATACGATGGTAACCATTACTATCTATTACAGTTATCTGAGATTTATGTTGGGTATGGGTTTTTTCAAGAGCATCATCAAAATTATCAGCATGAAGTAAATAATGCTATCTTTAAACATGCATAACTAATTATCAACTCTTCTATAAACTTGATCACCAAACTACTGTAAAAATAAAACAGAAGCATATTTTCAGGATACTTTCGATGACCGACTATGACCAAGTAACTATACAAAGTCTACCAATAATATAAATAATCTCATAACTAAAAGCCTTAATGTAATCATCCAAATGAATACCACTTTCCCCAAAGAAGTTACTTTGGAAAGGTTCACTCATCCGATGATGTAGGTGTTGTTCATAACATTCTGAGATCCTCTTTTGAAACTTCCTAAAGAGCTAACTGGTATTATTAGCTAGAAAACACTGACAGTGGTATAGCTTGATCAGTGAGGAGAATTTTAGTTGTCACTGACTGTGCGTGAAGATGGAGAAATTCAGTTGGGTAATATAACATAGGTAACAAAAAATTCCACAAAAAGCAAAAGACTATATATATATTTTTTACATATATATATAATTTGGGGTGGCTCTGAAAGCAATTCTTAATAGCTCCAAAACTTTTATTCAAAGCAGACACTGATGGATTATAGGAACAACTTCCCAATACAGAATACTCACTTTGATAAGTTCTAAAATTATCTAAAAGTCTTAACTACGTTCTAGTCATAAATTAGGATATAATACTGACTTGAACTAATATATCATGAAAATCACAAATTTATTAACATGTGAAGATTTCTCTTTATGGGTCTAGTGTCTATACTTTTGGGGTCAGAAACCTTTGGATAATCTATCATCAAAAATAAAGATGACAAAACAAACTATTACTTAAGTTTGGTATTAGGAAGTCATTTTTAAGGATTATTGTTGTTACAGTTTTACTGATGGAAATGAAATGGAAAAACTAATAGAAGGGATGATCTACGTACTAGTTAAATGATTTGCATATGCATAGGCTACATGTTCTCAAAATTATGTTTCCTTATTTTCATGGCCATCAAGACATTTTATTTGCCTTCCTGGGTGGTCAACTCAGGGTGTTCATGAGGCAGTAGTTAAGGGTTGCTCATGTATCTTTATATTGGTGAGATACAGTGTCAGTGTGAAAAAACGACCAGAAGGAAAATAGACAAGGCAACCGGTTAAATGTATGTAACCAATCACTTCTACTGGAAAAACACCACTAGTGAAAGAAGAGCAGACACATAAGTTTAATACCCAGAGGGTAGAGTACATTACTAACGCAAATACCAATGAAGGTTATTTTAGGCTCTTCTTAAGAGAGTAAAGATATACCCTTAATAGTCTGCTTTATTTTCAATGTTAAATGCCAAATGAACAACTGCCTACCAGATGGGGTTTTTTGAAATTCAAAAGCATGAGGGAGAGGTCAAAAGAATCGCTACCATTGGAACCACTGGCATGAAAAATACAGTTACATTCATGAAACAGTACTGGTTACTAATTAAGAGGCAATATTCTCTCTACCATGGCCTCCTTGAATAAACTTTCTCTTACAGAATGTTCATGGCCTATGCTTAAAGAAATGGATAAGGCAAATAGGCCAAGACGCAACAAGTCAAAATAAATATCTATGTATTCTAAGGAACTTAGATTTTTCAGAAAAAGCACAATTTGGCCTTTTTGGTCCCAAATTCGAGACTAAATGATGCTTTAGCTATCACTAGCAGGTACAAAGCACAGTATGAAACTGGAAAAAAGAGAAGATAAGGAAAGGTAACAAAACAGAAAGACTGTGATGGAAAGTAACATGGGACAACTCAGTCTCCTGTAACAAAAAGATTACTCCTGACCTAAAGAATGAGAACATAAAAACAGAGATGATTCCATGACCAAGAATAAGACTATACAGTTATGTCAATACCCAGCTTGGAGAATCCACTATTTTTGAGGTTTAGTTAGGAGTCAGGATGCAATTTTCTTTACTGCTTATCTGCTCAGTAAAAACTTCCTGACAATAAATATTAAACAACTTGGATTCAAAAACTTACAAAGCAATATTATCTATGTTAACAAAGATAAAAGATCCTTTATTTAAAAGGGCTTTGAGCTGTAGTTATCAATTGGTTCAAAACTGTGAACAATAAGAAAAACTAAAAAATCTCCATTGAGCTGCTAAAAAAGGAAAATAACATACCCTTTTAATATCAGTGATGGCACTCACTGAGCTGGGATACTTGAAATAATCAGCAAGCATGGCAATGAGGTGATCAGTTATGCTAGCGATTCTCTGTAGCTCAACATCTGGTTCAATCAGATAGGCAAGTGTCTCAGCTCCTTCAACTCTCTCCTCTAGTAATCTCTCCTTACTGCACATTCGAACCAAACAAGGTAATGTCTGAAAGGTAGTGAGATTAATTATTTGCTTTTTGGTAAAGGTAAAAGCTTAAGCATATAGTGACTGAATCAACTCAATAGCTTTTATCAGGAGTAATGTTTGTGATCAAATATTTCCTTTACTGACTTCCAGAGCATAAAAGATTTTTTTAAATGCAAAAACAAGCAAAATTCAGTAAAGATTAATCATTTGTACTGGCACAATAAACTCTACTCACACATCAAAGTATATTAAATTCTAATTAGGCTTTTGGGACCAGTAAGACAAGTTCTATTGTACAACTTTGTAAAAGACATTTAAGAATCTCTAACAAATCATGTCTAATGGTTCTGCCCCATCCATCTATTTATTTACCTAAAAGAGACCCAGCAGTTTAATCAGGAATGATTTTGCCTTAGGAAAAGTATGCTATCTCTTCATTAGTGAGTAATATGGTTTATTTTTTGGTTTGGGGAGTCATACCTACAGTTGCCAAAACAAAATACAGCTTTAAAACTGCAGTGATCTTACCATTACTCAGATTCCACCAGTTCTACTATAATGTGAGTGAAGCGTATCATTCACAGTTGCTAGGTTTTCTCCCAAGAACTTGCTGGAATTAGTAGTGGTATCCACGAGTCCAATTTTACTTCTGAGGTCCCTCAAAAATCTTGGCAATGGTTTTGGTAACTTATCTACATTAGGTTCTCAATAAAAATATTCCAGACATTTACTATTTCTTTTTCTTTTTTTTTTTTTTTTTTGAGACGGAGTCTCGCTCTGTCACCCAGGCTGGAGTGCAATGGCGCGATCTCGGCTCACTGCAACCTCTGCCTCCTGGATTCAAGCAATTCTCCTTCCTCAGCCTTCTGAGTAGCTGGGATTACAGGCGCTCACCACCACGCCCGGCTAATTTTTGTATTTTTAGTAGAGACGGGGATTCACCAGGTTGACCAGGCTGGTCTCAAATGACATTTACTATTTCTAAGCCTGATGGATCCACTTGAAAGGACAATGTGGAAGTAGAAATTGAAATGTTATTATTATAGAAAGTCTTCCTCAAATATTGCAGGCAACTGTGCTTTGCTCTTTTATATATAAGTTTCTATTAAATCTTTTACCACAGAGCTTGGCACTTTATCGTTCACTACTAATTTCCTATTAGGCTAGAAGAAGCTTTACAATTCAACCCTAGGTTTCCAAGGCGAAGGCCCTATTCTTTTTTCCCTAACATTACTAGTTACTAATATTTATTGATACCATAAATTCATGAATTATTTAATTTAATGCTCATGACTACTACATGAAGAATATACTACTAACATTTTATGAATGCAGAAAAAGAGGAAGGTTAGAGAAGTAAATAAATCAAGATAGTTGCTATGGAAGGCCGTGGCACTCTATGCAGAGTTGTTTACTTAGGGAGTGTTCAGATCTCATTAAATTAATTGTCTTCCTCAAAGACTAAAGCAAATATTAGTTAAATTTGTGCTCTTTTATCCTTGGGATCACCTTTTGAACAATCATAATGTGAGATCTCATATTTATCAAATGACACATGATCAATTTATTTATACTTAATTTTTTATAGCTAATAAGACATTTTAATGTATTTAATATATTGTTATCCTCACAGTAACCCTGTGGCATAGATGAGCAGGAATTAATGCTTCAATTTTCATAATCTGGAGTCCGAGGCATCAAAATAAAGGATGTCCAGTCAGAGGTGGAAGTGCTAAAACCAGAATCCCAGGTTTTAGGACTTTTAGGGCTGGTCTTTTCTCTAGGTTTTTCTAAATTCAAGTTGTATATGACAAATCACAATGACAATGCTTGTTTTCATGTGTTATCTACTTATTGTCTTTCATTATGCCTTTTGATTATCAGCTACAAGAATGATATAAAGTCTTTTTCTGCAAAAATAGCAAACTGCCTCTAAAACTGTAATACAAATTTAATGACAATCAAGAACAAAATATATTTTCTATTCCACCTGAATTGTACACTTTTACAATTTCCACATCCTCCTAATTACCATAAAATGAAAAGGCTGTGACAATGAAAGAATTATTTCACGCTGACTTTCAAAACACATCTAAAATCAATTTTTAAAAACTATACGACATCCAATGAAAAGAAAGCATGGTCTTTTAATATTATTCTATGCCATGCACATGTACTATAATGATAAATGTGTAAAATGAAATATGAATATCAATACTGATATTTAACACATAACTGGATAATTTTCACATTTTAAAGATAATTAATTAGCTTACCTTTAATACAATACAGTTATCATCTGTCCGAATTGCTCCAGCTCTACACATGTAAGTTAAACTGGAATAAGACAGCAGAAAATAAGTTTTTGCTTGGAGTTTAAAGCTTTACATGAAAAATTATTTAACTTTAAGATTTTATAAAAAAATCGAAAACCAAATAATATCACTTATCTTGAGAGTGAAGATTTTGACAATTCGCTTTTCGGAGGTTCAGTCAATTTAACAGTCAAAGAAAACTAACTGACAAATACAGATGGGAAGCCAGCTATTAAAAAAACAAAACAAAAACCTACCAAATAGTTTTAAAAATAAATAACCTAATGATGGACACATTTTGAGGCTAGGTGCTGGGCACATGTTGTATTCTTTATACTTCAGAATTTTCCATAATAAAAAGGGAAAAATGTTCAAAATGAAACATACGATTAACACGTTATCTAAGTTTAAATGAAGTGAAGTTGGAATATTCTAACTCTGAATGCAGCAGAAGTATCACAGAAGAGGCATTTAACTTGTAACACAGCTATCCATCAGAAATGAACTATTCAGAAGTTAACAGCAGTGGCTTTGGGAACAAGTCAATAATTTGGTTCTAATGAACAACAATTGTAAGCTGCCTTTGAATAAGAATATAATTAATTTGTATTCCCTAGGCAGGTGCCGAACATTAAGTGCTTCAGAAATTTAAATTAATGAATTTCCTTTTTGATTACATTCCTTTAGCAAGATGGGGGAAAAAATTAAAACATCCCATGTTGGCTTCTACCACAAGTTACAAACAAATAGGTAAAATTATTTTACTTATATTGTAGAGGGCTGAAATATTTGTAGTTGTTATTATCTTGAGGCTTGTCACCACATTGTTTTTCTGAAACCATTTACTTGAGGACATTACCTTACTGACAGAGGCAAATGCTCAGTTTTAAAGACAAAAAGCAAGCAAAAAATACAAACAAAAACCAAACAATTCATGAGTAATTAATTGAAAATGCCAAATTCTCACCAAAATATTAGAACCACAGCTTAAATACTAAGATTAAACTGAGCATAGAACCCTACACAAGTGCTCAACACATCCATGTCATGTACTGATAATTACCGAACATGCACTGAATGCTTACATAAGCCAGAAATTGTGCTAATAAAAACTCTGCAGCCGGGCACGGTAGCTCATGCCTGTAATCTCAGCACTCTGGGATAACGAGGTCAGGAGTTTGAGACCAGCCTGACCAACATAGTGAAACCCTGTCCCTACTAAAACTACAAAAATTAGCCAGGCGTGGTGGCACGTGCCTGTAATCCTAGTTACTGAAGAGGCTGAGGCAGGAGAATTGCTTGAACCCGGGAGGTGGAGGTTGCAGTGAGCCGAGATCATGCCACTGCACTCCAGCCTGGGTGACAGAGTGAGACTCTGTCTCAAAAAAAAAAAAAGAAAAAAAAAACCTTTGCATAAATATCTTACAAACCATCACAACTTTATGAAGATTTGTGTGTGTGTGTGTGTGTGTTTTCCTCGAAAGATGAGGAAGCCACGTTCTCTGAAATCATCCCATGGTTATCAACTTCAACTAATTCTCATTCCATATTTCTGTATCTTATAGTTCCCTGGCTAATACTTAGCATAGTATAGGTTGGTTAAATTTAATCTAATTCAGTATTATTTCAACTGAAGTACAAGGACAGTAGTTTGAGGATGTAATAAAGTAATTTTCTGAAGACAGTCTCAAATGTTATATGAGTGTTCCTGTTCTGCATACTACTAGTAACAAGCTGAGTATAAAAAACTCACATCCATTTAAGAAAATGTGGGATGGAACTCTGACTTTCAAATTTCAAAATTCCAAAATAAAATGGGGATTGGAAGCAAGCAAATTTGGCTGTCCAAAAATACTCTAAGATATTGATAAAGCACTGTCTTTCTTCCCACATTGTCCTTTTACCATTTTGCTGATGTGAGCTGCATCTCAATAGGCTTATCCCTCTGTAACATCTTCACAAAAATCTGTGGTAACAATTCTCCATCAACCAAAACTAGAAATAAAACAAACAACAATGATTAAGGAAATTCTTTAAATCTACAAAGTTCATCAATTAAATCATGTAGGTGCCACTGAAAGCTCCAGCCTACCATTTACCAGGGTCATCGATACCTGGGGGTTTTCAAAAGCTAAAACTGAGAAACATTTCAGTGCTTGCATTCGAACCTGTAAAAATAAATGAACAAACAAAAAATGCATTTATTTTAATTTTGCAAATGCAAATGCTAATGTCTCAGAATGTAAATTCTTCTAAAAAATTATGTAAATCTGCTTAAAATACTAACAGGCCTTAAAGACATAACAATAACACCTGTATAGCTGAAGAGCACAGTAAGTTAAAATTAACTATAAAAGTTAAAACTAATTTTGAAGTAATAGAAAAAAATGAGGAAGTAGCAATTTAAATTTAACTAGACAAATCTCTAATCAAAGTTAAAAAAAAACTACAAAATACAGTTGGTAAGACAAAGAGAACTTAATAACAATTAATTACCAAGTGCCTTTCAAGGCAAAAAAAAAAAAAATAGAGTACTCTTATGCATGGAATGGAGCGAGGGAACAGAAGGAGAGGAAACAATGTTACAATAAAATTTAAGAAGCACTAATTTTTAAAATACTCATGAATTGTGCTAGTATTCCTCAGAACTAGGTGATACTTGGTTTGGGATAATACCAAGGACCCAATCTCTTAACCATATATAACGTGCTTTACAATTTCCAGAAGCTCCTAAGAGATGTGTATTTTTAAAAATTCTTTCCATTCTAATCCAATCTAATCCTCACTTCCAAGCCTGAGTCTACACATGATGTTTTAATGTGGAACCTGAGTTTGACAAGCACTCACAAGATAGGTAGCTGGGGTATGAAGCCCCTCACCTGGGCAATGTTCTGCAGCACTAGTACGTGGCCACAGGAGGAACCTAGAATATACTAATGGCACTTTGGTAATACAGCAAACCCTGGCAGAAGAGTAATGTTAACAGACTAGTACCCTTTCCACAACCTGTAGGTTTTTCAAATCATTATAGTAAATAAGGAAGTCTAGTGCAGAAAAGATAGGAGAAATGGAGGAAGAGCTGGGGGAATTAATGAAGCTAGAGGAGATGAAGTAAAGGAACAATAAACAGCCACCTGAACAACTGTTTTTTGATGTGCAAGTGCTGACTGGTTTAGCCTCTGCATGGCACAGTAAAGAGGAGGTAGCTCTCAGTATATATTTATTTCCCCTGCCTCTGGCTAGTTTGAAGTCAGTTCCACTCCCCATTCCTATCCTTATGAGCTCTTTACCAAGACTAAACTAGATAGCTGAGGTAGGGAAAACACACACATCAGTAGACCCTACCTGAAATAAATTTAAAGACTAAAAGGGCAGAATGGAGTCACTGCAAGAGGACAGAAGACAAAAATGACTGCTTCCCTGTTCTGCAATAAACTCCTGCAATACCCAACTCTAATGTGACACAATAAGGACTACATGTCAATATTTGCTACAACGTGTAGATGGACAACAATGAATGGCCAAGGTTTTAACTCAACACCTGGTAATATGACACTGCTTCCTTTTATATATAAAAGACAATAAAGAAAATTTAATTAGTAAGTCTGAAAACTCTTTACTTTTTAACTCAAAGTACACAACATAACATATTTTAAATGTTGATGTGTATGCAGGAATATGCTAAGTCTGAGACACTGTGGTTAAATAAAGGTCTCAAATATGAAATTAAATGTCTTTCTTGATATAGAAAGTCACTGCTTCTATACTTCGGGCATCATGGCACTGGTACCTACCCAAAAAGGATTTGAAATCTACTTAATGGGTGCAAATCAATAAGAACTCATGGTACAACTGTATTCTAAAAAACACAGAGATGCAAGGGCAGCCTTTTTTTTTTTATTTTTCAGAGCATTCTATAGCTAAAATGATGCCCTATAACATTTCACTGATAAAATACTACTTTTGATCACAATTATCAAAGCAGCAATAAAAATACGTGGGTCTCTTTCTAGACATCACAAACAAGGTATAAAAATCTGGCCACAATTTTTAACATCTTACTTTGTAGGACAGTGAGGTTAGTAGGTGAGCAATATTCTGAACTGCACCATGGTTAAATAAAATTGTTTGATGATCTGGCCCCTGTAAGAAAAGAGAATACAACAATACATTTAGAAGAGCAATGATTCATTCCAATAAAACCACATTTACTTAAATGTAGAAAACCACATTCACTACAGTAAAGAATCCTGTTGCTCTTTGCTTAAATAAACTCAGACCTCAAAAAGCAGGACAAACACTGTGTTTAGTCCTGCAAGAGACTACCATATCTTAACTCATCTCAGTTCTAGAAATGCTGCCTCGTTACCTCCTAGAAATAAAGAAGTGGGCCCAGAAGCTATATTGGCACAAGTCCTCTGCAATTATTAAATAGAATACCACCACAGCAATAGAGCCATGATGAATTCTGCATTTCATGTGCACATTATTGCCCTATGCCCACAGGAAACAGTGGCAGAGTCATTCTTACAACTTAGAACTGATGAGTTAGTCAGGGGAACTCTAAAAATGAATTGTAAAAGAAACTGGACCACAGACTAACCTACCTTAACACATCAGGGAGGTCTGAATAATGCTATAGTGGGAAACACAACACTCCGTAACTGGGAAGTGAACAACAACATGTTTTGGTTTCCATATTTCTATCTCATTTTTCTTTTTAAAAGCATTGGTTTGGCCGGGTGGGTGGCTCACACCTGTAATCCCAGCACTCTGGGAGGCTGCAGCGGGCAAATCAAGAGGTCAGGAGATCAAGACCATCCTGGTCAATATGGTAAAATCCCATCTCTATTAAAACTACAAAAATTAGCTGGGTGTGGTGGCGGTGCCTGTAGTCCCAGCTACTCCAGAGGCTGAGGCAGGAGAATTGCTTGAACCCAGGAGGCGGAGGCTGCAGTAAGAAAAGATCGTGCCACTGCACTCTAGCCTGGGCAACAGAGTGAGACTCTGTCTCAAAAAAAAAAAATTGGTTCTTAAGAGTCAGAAGGTAAAGAGATAGGAAAATGAAGGGTTTTTTTTCCCTCAATTCTGTTTTCTACTACTCCATGTACTAAAGAGCTTCAAAGTGGCAGAAGCTAAAGTTAATGCAAAGCTTCAAATGTGCCATAATTCTTTTTATATCCATATTCATTTTATATCCAACCTTATCCAATCAATTAATGAAAAATCAGTTAAAGCCAACACAGGAATGATATTTCATGCTTATCATTATTCAGAAGAGAAAAATATCACATAGGTAGGCTATCAGTCTGGGCTCACCAGAAGAAACCAGTTACTGGTCCAGCAAGCGCTCTCAAACCAATTTCTCCAACCCATTATTTAAGCAAGTGACAACTGTCCTGAAGATGCTTGTTGTTTCTTGAGCCAAAACACCCATCATTTGAAGTGGGGAAATTAGCATTCATACTTCTGAATAGCACAACTGTCATATTCCACTGTATAGGTAACGATCCCCAAATATTTTATGTATTATTAAAAGAATCCGTAAAAAACTCAGCAACTTCTCTCTGTCCATACATTTTCTAACTTTGAGTTTCTTATTTTTAATCACAATACAGTATTCTACAGTTTGCTCATGCAAACCCCCATTGTATATTTTAGGTAGTTTCTAATGTTTTACTGCTATAAGCAGTGTTCTGTTGAACATTATTTGAAGCTGCATCTCAGTACAGATCCTGAGGTTATGAGGATAAATTCCCAGAGTAAAATGGTGTGATATAGTTATTATTACATATCCATCCAGAATGGTGCAAACCTGTTTTTGTAATAACTGAAAATACTGACAATCTCAGGGCATTGGTTTTAAGTGTGCTCCCTTTCCTCCCACCTCATCTGCAGTTATAAGTATAGGTACTACTTAATGGATACTGGATACCAGTGCCAGGCACTGCTCTAAACACTTTACATGCATTGTCTCATTTGAAACAAAGGAGTCTTTGGCTTATAAAGACAGTGGTGAAGACTGAAGTAGGGGAGCCAAGGAAAACAGGGGTCGCGTAAGGATTTGACGCATTTTTTCTTACCTAGTTACTAAATCATGAAGATAAGCCAAAATTAGCCTCAGCTTATGTCATCACACTAAGGTTTTTTGAGTTCCTTATCAATTTTGACAACCCAGTTTAGACACTGGCAGAGCTTAGCAAAAGCTAAGTAGGCAGGGTGCTACCTCAGGCTCTTGCACCTCATTGTTTTTCCACCTCTAACTGCAATCTGTTCTCCTACCTTGAGGTGACCTAATAGATATTTTTCAAGACATTTTATACATATACAGCAGATACATAAATACATTCTTTCCCCCATTTTAAGACAAATGGTAGAATACTATATACACTGCTCTAAACCTTTTCTTCCTTTACAATTTATCTCAGATCATTCATATCAGTACATAAAGACTTTTCTCATTTATTTGTTGGCCTTATTCTATTATAGGAATGTTCTAAACTTTAACTAGTACCCTATAAACACTTAGATTGTTTTCAGTCTTTTACTATTAATAACATCATTTCAGCGTATACCCATGTGCTTGTAACTTTTTTTCTAAGATCTAAATAAATTATGGCATATCCTTTCTAAGTTATATTTACAATGGATGGGGAAAAGATCAAGCGCACTGCAATTCTCTCTATATATAATTGTTTCCTGGTGCTGATAGATACTTTACTTTATCCCTCAAATTCTTTGCCTCAAAGATAGCAGCAAGTACTTGTTACAAAAGAAGTTCTTCCTCCTCTCTGAGGTTGTACACACTATTGTGTAAAAGCAATTGTAAGGGGCCAGACGCGGTGGTTCACGTCTGTAATCCCAGCACAGATGGCTTGAGATCAGAAGTTCGAGACCAGCCTGGCCAACATGGTAAAACCCCATCTCTACTTAAAAAAAAAAACAAAAAACAAAAATTAGCCAGGTATTGTGGTGCACACCTGTAATCCCAGCTACTCGGGAGGCTGTGGCAGGAGAATCGTCTGGACCCAGGGGACTAAGTTTGCAGTGAGCCGAGATCACGCCACAGAACTCTAGCCTGGAAGACAGAGTAAGACTCCATCTCAAAAAAAAAAAAAAAAGCAATTGCAAGGAGGGAATTAGTGACTAAACCAAATAGCGAGGAGGCTCTGTCATTTGAGACTTATCAGTCTCTCGTTCATCTTTCTCCAAATCAACCTGCAGCAACCTGGTGGTGAGGGGCAGCATCCACTGGGTGGGAAGCACGTAAGTCCTCATGGCTTCTTCCCCCCTCCCCTCCAGAGATAGGGTCTCACGACATTGCCCAGGCTGGTCTTGAACTTCTGAGCTCAAGGGATCCTCGCACTTAGGCCTCCCAAAGTGCTGAGATTATGGGCATGAGCCACCACGCCTGGCCTAGTTCTCATGGTCTTAAACTCCAAAAAACAGGTCTCAGAAATCTGAGTAAATACTTAACAAATAGCAACCGTTCAGAAGTTAGAATTTCAACAAATATTATTTCTGTTGGGTGTTTTTTGCTCAATAAATCAGAGAGAATTTTTCAAAAATACAATTATGATTAGATTACAACACAAATGCTTTAGTGATCTCTTTTTCCCTTCCCCAAAGTATGTAAATGTATTTAATACTGATACCAGTCAAAGCAAATTAGTAATTTTAAGTTTTGTCATTTAATCTTAGTTTAATGTGAGTCCCTACAAATGAATCTTAAAATTCTATTACCTTATTTTTAGCCTATATGCAAAAAAAGAACAACATGAAAATAAAAGGGTTTTATGTTTAATGACAATACATGGACCATTGGATCAGTTGTTCTCAAAGATACATGTTGTCAGTATATTGGTAAAGTTGTTAATATTGTATTTTAGGCTTTTACTATTGTCACTGGATTTATAAATGCTATACTGTTTCTTGAAGTCTAGCTATGTCTCAGAATATTTAAATGTGGTTATTTAATTACAGTGGCAAATGCTAATTTATCCAATTAAAAGGTGAGTAAAGGTGACTTTCTCTGATAACATCTTCCCTTCTGTCAGTGGTATGAGGGTGGCTGTTAAATCATTATCCTCAGTTTAAGTTTCTCTCCAGCAAAAAAAATAGTGATTTAATGGTACTCTATAATTTCAGCTAAAACAGCATTGAGAAGTTTCAGATGAGCAATCCCTAAAGTGCTGAAGTTTCTGATGAGTAATCCTGAAAGCTATTTAGGTAACTTCAGGAATGGGATTATTCAAACTTCTCATAGCTTAAAATAATTTAACATGTAGTTATTCCTCCAGGTCCAATTTTCGGTAGCCTTTTGGGATTACTGTGGTTATGACTAGTAGATGCTGGGCTTTGTTGAACACTCAGGAATAGATTTTTCTTTTTTTTTTTTTTGAGACAGGGTCTTGTTCTGTGACTCAGGCTGAAGTGCAGTGGTGCAATGACTGGTTCACTGCAGGCTCAACCACCTAGGCTCAATCGATGCACCTCAGTCTCTTGGGTAGCTGGGACTACAGGAACACGCCACCATGCCTGGCTAATTCTTTTATATTTTTTGTAGAGACAGGGTTTCACCATGTTGCCCAGACTGGTCTGAAACTCCTGGGCTCAAGAGAGCCACCTGCCTTGGCCTCTCAAAGTGCTGAGATCACATGTGTGAGCCACTGCACCCAGCCCCTGAAAAATTTTTAATGAGGCATACAGTTCTGGAGCATCTTCCTCAACTTGCCATGCTGGCTATAAGACGTCATTTTGTTGTTGGAAAATGTTAGGCCTTGATGGTTTGAGCTCCTTTTAAACAAGTGAGTTGCAAAAAAACCTGTCATTTTCTTAAAGCCTTTCTTTGCCCACCTCAAAAGATTAAGGCATTGTTCCATATCTCTGCTCCTATGAGTTAGCCCACACTTTGTCAAAGTAATCCAAGAAGAGAAACTTCAAAACTTTTTCACAAATATCTTAAATAGTACCGAATAGATTGTGCTAATCAGCTAGGGTTTGTTTGGAAGAGGGTTTAGATGTCTAAATTACAATGTAGAAACTTTTCCTAGAACCGGGTGATTTAGAACCGGGTGATTTAGTTTTCATTTATTCGGAACGCTGTTCTAAAACAGCATAGACCTGTGTCTTCCAGGTGTTCTCTTATCCCTTCTTTCCTATAGTTGCCAAAGCTCCTTACTTGCAACTTGTATTATAAACGATAGGACGTATTATAAATGAATAGTATCATCAGAAGATAATTATTTGGTTAGAAGTTAGAAAATGTGTAGAAATTAAGAAAGATCTCAAGTAATCACCCATGGTTATCAAAAATGACACATTCAACATATAATCTATAAAGCAAACTAAATGGCACTTCATAGGCTGAAGGGAAAAGAAAGAGAAACTTTACTCAACAATGAGAAGAATCTCTCTCATTTCTCCTTATATGAGATCACTTAAACCAGTTTCCAGTAATAGGGAACAAGGGTGAGGGGAAACAGTCATGATCACACATTGCTGGTAGTATAAAGTGGTATAATCTCTATTTTAAAAAAGTGGTAAAATTACAAACACATATATTCTTTGACCCCAAAATTTTATTTCTTATAAAATGCCTTATATACAAGGTATTTTTTGCAGTATTGTTTTATAATAGCATAAGACTGGAAACAAACTAAATGCCCAACAATAGAGGACTGGATAAATAAATCTATGCACTAAAATACTATGCACTGTTAAAAAAAAAAAAAAAAAAAGAATGGGGGAGAGCCTTAGAGATATGTCAAGTGAACAGTATGTATGTATGATATGCTGTCATTTGTGTTTAAATATACAAACATATATATACACACACACACACACAGGTCTACTTATATATGTATAGATTACCTCTGGGAGAGTATACAAGATTTTACATTATAGATAATATTTATTCTGGTTCTTACTTTACAGCAGTGTGAGAAGATCTGACAGATGTACTCCTGGGTATAGCGGGACCTGCTAAGCAGTGCCATGAGGTGTGGTATCACTGTGGCATCCTGGGGAAGGAGAACACAGCAACAAGAAACTCAGGCACCATGAGTACGTTTGATAAAACACAAAATATTTCCACGAGAAGGTGGTCAAACCTCTTATCTTAATGACAGTAAATCAAGTCTCCTTAAGGCACAGTGCAAAACAAAAGCAATGTGGCCATGAAAATTGTCTAGGTCAACAACAAAGAAAAAGGCTTCAATACTCATCCTTGATAGCAAAATATGGGAACAGGAAATTCTCAATAACTCTCTCAAAAATTGCCTACATCCTCATGATAAAATCATTTCAATAAGACGTGACAGAAATCAGTTCTGAAACCAAAATGTGAGGTAACTAGTACATTATGCACTAGTAAATAGTTTATAAGGAAGAATTTTTGTATAAAAATGAAATTTGAAAATTTTGATCTCCAAAACGTTAAGCACCAGTAACTACTAACAATCTCGCATAGAGACTGCAGTTAGCTATTTTCAATCTGTACAAGACGAGACAATTTACATGATTGGCAGCTTCTCAGGTACAGCCCACTCTCTGCCTATTGCTGACACTTAACAACCTATGTAGTAGCACAGAAAAAGAGAAAATAACCCACTCTGCTGCAAGTCTCTCCAAGAATTTCCTTTTATTTAGGATGCAGGCCAGGAGCGGTGGCTCATGCCTGTAATCCCAGCACTTTAGGAGGCCGAGGCGGGCAGATCACCTGAGGTCAGGAGTTTGGGACCAGCCTGACCAATATAGCAAAACCCTGTCTCTACCAAAAATACAAAAATTAGCCGGCCGTCATGGTGCATGCCTGTAATCCCAGCTACTTGAGAGGCTGAGACACAAGAATCACTTGGACCGGAGAGGCGGGGGTTGCAGTGAGATTACGCCACTGCACTCCAGCCTGGGTGACAGAGCAAGACTCTGTCTCAGAAAACAAAAACAAAAACAACCAACGAAAGAATGCAGAAGGAATTAAAAGTTGAAAGGTATTTGGCTGGAACTACAGATAAAAAAGGAGACTCAGCTCAAGCTTCCTAATCAATGACATCACAAGAGCTATGCTTCTCAAGAAGGAATGTGCATGCAAATTCCCAGGAGATGTCCTTAATGTACAGACTCTGATACTGTAGGTTTGGGGTAGGATCCTAAGAGTCAGCTTCCAAATGAGGCTGATGCCACTGGTCCACAGACCATACTTTGAGGATCCTCACCAGAGACAACAGAGGGCAAAGAAAAAAACTTAAAAGAACACCCTTGTTGGGAGGAACAAGATTTGGGATTTTCCTCAGGAAAAAAAAAGAATGCCCAAGATACATAAAAGCCAAGTAGGAAAACAGAAGGCTGCTGATTCCCTACAAGTAGAATATCTCCCCCATTTGTTAGTATAACCCTTTGTGTTTACACAAGTAGTTTAAAAACAAAATGGAAAACTTAGAAAACTTCAAAGAAAGTCAGATACTAAGTGCACAGAAAGAAAAAGAAAATGTCAAGTGGGGGAAGGTGAATTGGGGTTTCACTGGCAGAGGACAGTGAAGTAGGTAGCAGCTAAGATAGAAAAGGCAAACAGAGGTAGATTAAAAAGCCTCTATTGGGCTCCTAAAGCTATGTCCACCTCCTTCCTTTTCTCTAATGTTCTCACATTCCTCACTTTCCCTTAGTCACAATAGCCCTCATCTCATTTCTTCACATCTGCCCCCTTTCTGTCAATTGTGTCTATATACCCACAGTTTACAGATTATTAAATAAGGCAAATAACAATTATTACATACAAAATTTGCCCAAAATCACCCATCTGATAAACACGATTTCAAACTAGAAATCCTGCTGTTTTTTTACTGGACTACCTACCCCATCTCCTATTCTACTGCCTGAGTTGTTCAAACAGCTGGCCTCTACACACTCCAACTCATGGAAGTCAGTTAATTACACGGAAACACTATTGCTAGTTATTCCCCAATCCAACTCTTCACAAATTCTCCACTGTCTCTGAGGCATAAAATATTTGAGGCACAAAATTGAGATGGTTCATAATTTAGATACTCTAAATTTAACCTCCCTGGGTCTCAATTTTCTCATGTAAAACAGCTGGCATAGACCAGAATTTTCCAAATTGTGCACCAGGATCCATTAGTAGGTCATGAATCAGTTTAGAGAGTAAGATGGAAGGAGTTTAAATAGTTGGCCAGGACCAACTTCTCCCCTTATTATGGGATTGAGGGTAGGTGAGAAACTTCCAGGGTAAAAGAGACAGGTGACTGGCTTACTCTCTTTGCAAACATTACAATATGAACTACAGGAAAATAAATTGATATTTACTAAGTCCTCTATGGGATCCTTTGAGCAGGATGTTTACAGTAAACCAGCAGTTCTCAAAGAAAGAACTTTGAGAGCAGCAGCATCTAAGTTACTTGGAAATTTGTCAGAAATGCAAATTCTCAGGCCACACCCAAGACTCACTGGATCAGAAACTGGAGGTGGAGTCTAGCAATCCCTGTTTAACAAGCCCACCACATAATTCTAGTGCAACCTCAAACACTCTATAGATTTATGAGGCATGACTCCCTGAAGAATGTCACATAAAACCATGAGGTATAAAATAAAGACATTAGGCCAGGAGCGGCGGCTCATGCCTGTAATCCCAACACTTTGGAGGCTTAGGCGTGCGGAGGTCAGGAGTTCGAGACCAGCCTGGCCAACATGGTGAAACCCCGTCTCTACTAAAAATACAAAAAAAAATTAGCCGGGCATGGTGGTGCACATCTGTAATCCCACCTACCTGGGAGGCTAAGGCAGGAGAATTGCTTAAACCTGGGAGGTGGAGGTTGCAGTGAGTCGAGATCGAGCCACTGCACTCCAACCTGGGCAACAGTGCAAGACTCCATCTCAAAATTAAATTAAATTAAATTAAATTAAAATATATATATATATATATATGTTTCATACTGTAGGTGCTCCCTACTGTGTGAGGTGACCCATAAATCTCACCTACTGACCACCTTATGTATCATTAAGGGCCAGAAGAGTATGTGTCTGATGTAGGAAGGACAGACTAGGCAGCCATGTGACATGTCTCCTCTCCATGCTTGCTTTGCCTCTTCCTCTTGATTACTTATAGTCTTGAAACATTTATAAAGCCTGATTCTGGATAAGATCTCTGACTCCTGTGTGTATAATCTGACAATATGATTCGTTGTGTTAGCTCAGATAATCACAACCACCATTTTTTTAAAGAATGAAAAATGATGGCATAGAAACCAGAAGGCATTACATCTGTGGAAATATGTCATGAAACTTGTCTTAGGATTCTTTCACATACACATACATACATGCACACATATACACATATACAAATTGACATGTATAGTGAGGCAGGGGAAAATATGCTTCTTGCTGTGAACTGTGAATAAGAGTGTTTAAAAATATTGGCCTAATTATCAGTAAGAAAGCCCCATGTAAAGTGACTGTAATTTACAATAATCTATTGTATATTGAAAAATAGCTAGAAGAGGCCGGGCGCAGTGGCTCACACGCCTGTAATCCCAGTACTTTCAGAGGCTGAGGCAGGAGAATCACTTGAACTCAGGAGGCAGAAGTTGCAGGGCCAAGATTCCTCCACTGCACTCCACCCTGGGTGAGAGACTCCGTCTCCAAAAAAAAAAAAAAAAAAGCCAGAAGAAAAGAATTTGGGCCAAGCACAGTGTCTCATGCCTTCCTCTCCACTTCTCTAAGTCTTATCCATTATTCAAAACCCAGATTAAATTTTAGCTTCTCTGCAAAGCCTACTCTGCTGGATTTCAACTGAAAGTCAGCTGAACTCCCTACCATTCATCTAGCGTAAAATAAACTTCTCTTAAGTTCTACATACAGAGAGATAAAAATGGGTCTTTTTAAAAATAGCTTGTAAATTCCTCAAAGTCTGAGACCGTCTTTCACTTTCTTGCAAAGCTGAGAGCATCTGATATTTGGAAATAAGCAAGAACTTTATTCATGTACTTATTTAGAGACAGAGTCTGCCCTGTCGCCCAGGCTGGAGTAGGGTGGTGTGATCTCAGATCACTGCAACGTCTCCTCCTGGGTTCAAGTGATTTTCATGGCTCAGCCTCCCCAGTAGCTGGCATTGCAGGCATGTGCCACCATGCCTGGTTAATTTTTGCAGTTTTAATAGAAATGGGAGTTTCACCATGTTGGCCAGGCTGGTCTCGAACTCCTGGCCTCAGGTAATATATCCACCTTGAACTCCTAAACTGCTAGGATTACAGGCGTGAGCCACCATATCCAGCTGAGACTTTTATCATTTTTTATTTTTAGTGACAGGATTTCACTCTGTCACCTAGGCTGAGGTGCAGGGGCACCATCATAGTTTACTATAACCTCAAACTCCTAGGCTCACGCAATCCTTCCACTGCAGTCTCATGAGTAGCTAGGACTATAGGCATGCACCATTGTACCAGGCTAATTTATTTTTATTTTTTTCTTGTAGAGATGGAGTCTTGTTGCCAGGCACGGTGGATCACACCTGTAATCCCAGCACTTTGGGAGGCTGAGGTGGGTGGATCATGAGGTCAGGAGTTCAAGACCAGCCTGGCCAAGATGGTGAAACCCCATCTCTACTAAAAATACAAAAAATTAGCCAGGCATGGTGGCACACACTGGTAATCCCAGCTACTCCGGAGGCTGAGGCAGAGAACTGCTTAAACCTGGAGGGGAGTGGAGGTTGCAGTGAGCCGAGATCGTGCCACTGCACTCTAGCCTGGGCAACAGAGCGAGACTCCAACTCAAAAAAACAAAAAAAAAGAGAGACGGAGTCTTGTTATGTCATTCTGGTTTGTCTTGAACTCCTGGCCTCAAGCAATCCTCCCACCTCAGCCTCCCAAAGCACTGGGATTACAGGTGTGAGCCACCATGCCCAACTGAGACTTTTTTACATAATACAGTTAGGATGAGTCTGAAGATGCTAAGCAAATTAGGAGTAGGCTGTTAGTGAAATGTAACTAATGTCTCAAATACATCTAAAACTCACTGTATACAGTAGCTCCTCTGGAGTGACAGGACTGGTGAAGATGGTACGCAGGCATCGGAGGCAAGCTTCAATAAACTTCAGGTCTGGGGACAGTAGTCCTATTAACAGAAACTAGATTTAGGACTAATCCTTTCAACCAGTATTTAAAGCACTGCAAACTGATTCTCAGCCTTACTTGAGCAAAAATGGCTTCCCTACGTACCTTGCAATAAGGCAGGGATAATATGACAGTCCAGTAGAGACTTGACATTGTTTTCAGTACCCATAGCAAGACTTCCCAACACCACTGCACATTCAGTTTTCAGCTCTGTGCTTGAGGTTTCTTGCTGAAGCAAGTACAACAATCTAAAAAGAAGGAAATTAATAAACAAAGAGACTAAAAAATATAAACAAGACTCAATATGACCAAAAAAGGCTATGTGGTCCACATACTAAAAATACGGTTGGTTGAGTTTATATGAATCAAATGGTCATTTGTTTATCTCATCTGCTAATTAAAGAAACATCTGGAAAAATCTAGAAGAGGTTTTGAAAACAAGAACTATCTATTCTCAGGGTTTATAAAAAGTGTAAATCTGAAAGTTGTCTACAAGTGGTGTCTGTAGAAACAGCATCATCGAGTCCACGTCATCTACCACTTCCTGTTGGGTCTCCAAAATATGAAGACTCAATGCCATGTGCTGCCAGATCTTAAATTCAAACTACAAACAATACTGCTCTGAATCCAGAGCAGTGGTGCAGAGTTTGTAGAGATCGAGCCTAGAGGGAATATTCAGAGCCCTTGTGCAGTTCCTCAAGCAAGAGAAATTTCTTCTTTCTCCACTTCTCATTTGGAAAATGAAGACATCCTCTCATTTCCACTCCAGCCCAGCTTGCCAAACAAATACTCCCCAAACCCTAACCTTTCTCCACTTATAACCATCTACCTTATGTTCTAAGATAGGACCCTCATGCTCCATAAAGTACTATTTATATATACCAAACATAAATCCCCTAAGAAAGGCTGCTGACAGCTTTACAGTTACTAAAGTATACATTTGAGGGTGGTGAGTTAAAACATTTAAACCATTAATTCTGTTTCAAAACCAGAAAATAAGGAGGAAAAAGAAACAAAATAATAAATAATTCTGAATGAAAAGCTAACAGCAATAGCACAGAAAACTAGCTCTGAGGAGCAAAAGTAAAGAGGAAGCTACATAACTGTCATTGCCTGCCTAAAGGAAGCTTATTAGGTCACCAAAAGAAGAAATTAAACTTCCTAAACTTCCTACATTAACTTAAAAAACAGCAAATTGTTAAAATGAAACTAGATTAAAAATCAAGCAGAGTTTCTTTCCTTTAACTTCAACAAGGTCTTAAGACTCCTAATAAATTACCAACTCACACAAAAAACTGCCAAGGCTCTAAGGAAATGGAGAAGAAAGTATTAGGCTGCTGTACATTGCGTATGTACCTAACAAACCCTTTTATCGTCAGTTCAAAGGTCTTCCAAGTATTAACACATTCACTTCTTATTACATTCTCTGTTACTTTATAATTTTTTTCCTTAGAGATGGTGTAAATACTTACGCTTATTTTTAAAAATAGGATTTATTTTAAGAATTAAATAGACAATACAGGAAAAAATGGGTTCTATTATTGAAAGTAAGAAATACATTAGAAATTAGTATGAATGGCAAGAAAGGGGTGAGACAGCAAACATACCTTGGAACAGCTCCTAAAACAATGAGATTGGCTTTCTGCTTGTTGTTTCCAATTACAGCATTTTTCATGTCTCTGAATTAAGGGGAAAAAAAAATAAAGTATGTTGAGATAGCACTGAAAAAAATCAAAGATCATTCTACTTCATTATGCAATATCTCAGATTTGACAAAGTAAAAGCACTAACCTTTTTTCACCTAAAGTACTAACGAAGGGATAGAGATACGTGCAGAGTGAACGTGGGGGCTGTAAAACAGGCAAGTATTGTAGAAAGTGAGAGATATCCTGAGTACCGGCAAAATACTTCCAGTACAGAATTGAGTTCTTTTAAAAAGGGTACCTACCAATTCTCTGGATATAAAGGAATGTAGGCCACTTTCCCACTCAGCTCTGGGAGTAGGGAGTGAGTTAAACAAACAACAACAACAACAACAACAAAATACAGCCCACAGAACATTATCTCCTTGTATCAAGGATCACACGTTGTTCACTTTTTTCTTTTTTTCTTGATGTCTTTATGTTTTATTTCTTATAATTTCATTTTATCTGCTTTATTGTCTTACTAACTGTACTCCTTTGTTGTTTTCCAATGCATCTTTTAAGTTATCACAGTCAGTCTTCAAGTGATATTAGCCCATTGCATATGTATTTTAAGAGCCTCACATATGTATTTCCATTTTCCCATTCATTTTTTGGGCTGTTGTTATATAATATTTTTAAATTGCTTAGAAACAACATAATACATTGTTACTATTTTTGCTTAAGCAAAATTATCTCTTAAGGAGATTAAAAAAATAACAAAAAATCTTTTACATTTCTCAGATATTCAGGTATTTTTTATTCTAGCTACACAGAGTACTATACTTCACCAGGAGCAAAACTCTATTCCACAATAAGAGAACCTCTACCACTGATCAATTGGCTCACAAATTTGTGGTTGGTTCAAAAGGAAATGTAGAGAAAAACTAAATAGCTCAAAATAAACCCAGTACTACCAATAAAATCTTTAAAAAATACTTCCCCGGCTGGGCGTGCTGACTTACACCTGTAATCCCAGCTCTTTGGGCGGTCTAGGCAGGCAGATTGCTTGAACTCAGGAGTTTGAGACCAGACTGAACAACATGGTGAAACTCCATCTCTACAAGTAATACAAAAATTAGCCAGTTGTGGTGGCATGCACTTGTAGTCCCAGCTACTTGGGGGGCTAAGGTGGGAGGATCACTTCAGCCAGGGAGGTGGAGGTTACAGTGAGCAGAGATCAGACTGCACTCCAGTCTGGGCGCCAGAGCGAGACTCCATCTCCAAAAAAAAAAAAAAAAAAAAATCAACAAATAAATGTTAGAGTCAGCATATATTTCTAACACCAATCATATTTACTGGCGTTAAAGAACCTGGTAACAATTAATCCTTGTCTCCAATTGCCTTTTTTGATCATTGCAGAAAAATACTGCCACAACTAGTGATGTGTTAAAAGCAGATTTTCCCTAGAAGTTTCTGAATGGCATTTTTACAAGTCGAGCCAAATACTGAGAATGCCTGGTTTTTCTTCCATTAGCTCAGTGCCTGAGGGTACGGCTTTTTTTCAAGGCCTGACCTATCCCTCTGTAAAGTATCCCTCAGATCTTCTATATGGTTTTCAAGAAATAAGTAGCAATTTTTTTGTTGTTGTTTATGGGACTGAACTGAATGAAGTTTACTGAGGTTGTTAGCAAGTTCTGACACATGAATATAAAGCTATATGATATCAAAGGCTCAATTAGCAAAGTTAAAGTTAGTAAGAGATTGTATTTCTAAGCTCCTGCATCCTCATGGAGGCCTGTTTTCTTTAGAGGCTTTAGTTCATAATTATCAGCATATGGACCTTAACCTACCAGCTTGTTGTTTACTTTCATCATCTCCCTTTCTCTTAATGTGTTCTGCCTATACTAATGCAGCACATTCATTTGTCCAGCCCGTCTAGAGTCTGTGTAGGCTAAGTGCCATTCTGAGTGCTTTCTATTCCAGAACTCCCAACCCTAATATTTCCAGTTTTTCCTCTCCATTCTTCTTAATTAAGCAGAAATGAGGGGTCCCTAACATTACCAAATGAACCCATTCCCAACATCTGAAACCATGCCATGTTTTTATAGACAAGAGCAAACAAAAACCTCTACAACCCAAATTTTCTAATTCTCTTAATAGTTTTACAAAAAGGACATGAAGGAGGTAACTGATGGCAATAGAGGAAATGTCACCTAAAGAGAACACAATAAAATGGAACAATGTCTAAAGAAAAAGATTCTCGCTCTGGTTTTAGTAAGTAAATATACCTGTGCTAGATAAGAAAAAACGATGTTAATAAATTCTATTCAATTGTTGCTATAAAGGAATGCTAGTAGATCACTTCTATGAAGAATTAAAATCAAAAGGATTAATTAACAGGATTAAGGAATCAATTTCAGATGACAACATTCAGCCATCTAGATGAAACTTCTTTCAGTTCCCAGAGTGCAGTTATTCTTTCTCTGCCATCTCCTTATCCCCTCCCTCATACTTTCCTCTGGCTAGCTTTACTCATCCTTCAGGTCTGAGTGTCACTTCCTCCAGGAAGCATGCCCTGAAACTCCCAGGTCAGGGTTAGGTGTCCCTCCTAGTTGCCCTCTATCATAATACAATCATCACTTTGTTAGGATAAAAGTCTATCTCCTCTTCAGAGGCAAGAAAGCCAATCTCACCTGGAAATATCGGAGAAGTTACTGTCAGCAGATCATTAATTATAGTGATTCTAGATATCTATTATTTTTGTAAAATGCAAATTCACAGCTATCGTCCAAGATGGGAACACAACACTATCCCAGATTTCTATATTACCTTCAAATTTACAAAGCATTCCATATCCACTACTTAATTTCATCTTCATCATAACCTTGAGTAATATTAACTCCATTTTACAGAGGAGAAAGCTACAACTCAGGATTGGGGTTTTTCAGAACCCAATATTAAATGACAGAGCCAGTCTCAACCCATGTCTTTTATGCCAACTGTTTTTTCCATTACCACCAGGACATCAGGCATTGACAACGAACCAATGGAAAAGACAAATGAATTCAGTAAATTCATCATCTTTTTCCTTCTGTGTTTTAATGTTACATTTTTATACAAAACAAAAGTGTTTCTAACTTTTAGTCAGACACCCTTTCCCTGCAGACCAAAAGAATGTCATCTCATGCCCACTAACTTTTAATGTTGGGGAAAATGCTCTACTTACTTCTACTGAAATTCAACAACTAGTTTTTGAGCTCAGCATTGTGCTAGTCTCTATAAAGCATATGAAAGTATCACACAATGGGATGCCTGGTCTGAGGAGCTCACAATATCCTTGGAGTGGCAAAAACAACACTATCAATGTAAGTCAGTACTAAATTATAAACTGAGTGTTTATAAGGTCAAGAAAAGTAGATGCTCAATAAGCTTAAAAGGTTTTGAGCAATGGTTAAGAACTAAGATAAACCTTAGAAAATAGAACTTGGACAAGCAGATGGGAGGGCAAAAGGAGAAATCGTTCATACAAGACCATATTGGGAATGAAAATGGCATGTTCCTGGGGCACTACAAGGAGCCTGAATTGAAAAACAAGTTCGCTTTAGAGTGGCATGGAACATAAAGTTAGAAAAGTGATAGGGAGATGAGACAAACTAAAGGGAGATGGATTGAGGAGCAATCATATTTCTGATCACAGAAGGGACATGAAGGAAGCAGTGACTAAGGAAAATAAGCTGAATGTGAAACGGAATGGAAAGCTTATAATACTAGTTAAGAGGGACAATTAAGTGGCTGATGCCCCCCTTGTGATCTCCAGATCTCCTATTCTTATCTTTAAAATAGCATTCACCAGGTAAACTATCATGGATGGTCTCTTTAGTTATTTGACTATTTCATTAGATTTTTGGACCCTCCAGAGCACTGACTACATTATTCACCTTTATATACCCCCATACTAGCACAATGCTTGGTACTAGCCAGGCACTCAATAAATGTTTGTTGAAGGAATTAATCAATCCATCTAGGTATCTGGTTATACAAAACTGATTAGTGGAGCAGCCAAAGGAATCATTAATACAAAGGTCATTTTGAGGAAGCAGTTAACAAGATGATTTAATAGGTACAAAAATGTGTTACGTGACATGTCTTGAGTGACTACTTCATGTCTGGGCACATGGGTGAAGGAAACAACAGAAAGCTTAGAGAAGAAATCTCTTAACAAGACAAGGATTGATTCTGACTTTGTACACACTGAATTATCTTTGAGGTGAGATAAGAATAAATAAGCCTTGGGGATATCCCACTTTTCGGGAGTGGGAGAAAAGTAGTCAATATTAAGATGTTACAAACATGCACTTGTTGAGAAAGATTTTCAGCTAAAATCTGGCTAGAATCTTAAATTTGCATGCTAATAAATGGACTTGATAAGCTCCCACATTTACATGGAGGTTAAACTTTCTACTTTACTTTCTTTGCTCTCAAAGAGATTTTTAGTGTGGCAGAGAAAAAGGGCTTGAATATTAAAATGTACAGTGCCTACCACAGCATATGTCTAAATTAGAACATTATAAGGGTGATGAAAACCAAGACAAAAAGCGCTGTAAGCTGCTATTAAAATTACAAAAAAAGTAAAAAAAAAAAAAAAAAAAAGGATCTAGACCTGCTGGAAAAACAATTTCAGTCAATCAAGTATGAATATATTTATTTCTAAACGGTCAAAAATAGCATACATTTTAACTGAAAACCTAATATCACCTAAAAACAAAATTATCTTTAAAAGTATTGAAGACTGGAGACTCAAGCTAAAAATCAATTACAGTCATGCTTCACTTAACGACGAGGACATGTTGTTTGACGACGGGGATATGTTCCGAGAAATGCATCATTAGGCAACTTTGTCCCTGTGTGAACATCATAGGGTGTACTTACACCAACTAGATGGTATAGCCTACTACACACTTATACTATATGGTATAGTTTATTGCTCGTAGGCTGCAAACATGTACAGCATGTTACCGTACTGAATAATGCAGGCAACTGTAACACAATGGTAGGTAATGTGTATCTAAGCATATTTAAATACAAAATACAGTATTATATTCTTACCGGGTCACTGACTTTAACTGTCTTTAACTGAAACATCATTGCGTAGTGCATGACTATATTTTCATTTTGAACCAGTATTACTTTTCACGTACCTGAAGGCAGCTCTTTTCTGCTTCATATTTGGAATACTCTGTATTTATTTCTGGTCTAACTAGTATAAAGTAGCCCAAAACCACACTGGATACTGAAAACTATAATCTGAGTATAAAGTTTAATCTACTTATGAAAACTTGCTGTTTATAAAACATTCATTTGTAAAATAAGGGAAAAAAACACATATTTGTGGGTAACTAGAATAAGGGCAACATGGTAAACAACTTACATTATTTGGACTGTGAGAATCACAAACATACACACTGCTCTGTCCCTATAATTGTAATTATCATGACATTTTTTGGAGAATTAACATCCAGACATACAAGTATGGTAACTTTTCTATTATCATACATGGTTAAGGAATGAGGTATATTCATATTCCAACTAAAGTTATATGACAATTAATTCCATTGTCATTACTGAATTGCCAATTTTAGGAATTAGCTAATGATGATCTATTATTCAAATTAAAGTTATTTTTATCATAAGGCTTTGATTCAAGAGGCACTTGGAAAATTTACAGCAAAATTCAGCTCAAATCAACTTAGGCATTTACTGAATATCAACTACATGTATAAACTGAAAAAACAGAATTGACTGTAATTTAGTTCATTCTTATAAACAAATTACTCTGTGATGTAGATTTTTGGAATATATGTAGTTTCAGATATAGTTCTGATCTGTATAAAACCATGAAAAGCAGCACTTTGGAAGGCCGAGGCAGGCAGATCACAAGGTCAGGAGTTCAAGACCAGCCTGGCAGGCCGGGCGCGGTGGCTCAAGCTTGTAATCCCAGCACTTTGGGAGGCCGAGACGGGCGGATCACGAGGTCAGGAGATTGAGACCATCCTGGCTAACAGGGTGAAACCCCGTCTCTACGAAAAAATACAAAAAACTAGCCAGGCAAGGTGGCGTGCGCCTGTAGTCCCAGCTACTCGGGAGGCTGAGGCAGGAGAATGGCGTGAACCCGGGAGGCGGAGCTTGCACTGAGCTGAGATCCGGCCACTGCACTCCAGCCTGGGCGACAGAGCGAAGACTCCGTCTCAAAAAAAAAAAAAAAAAAAAAAAAGACCAGCCTGGCCAACATAATAAAACCCCACCTCTACTAAAAAAAAAACAAAAAAAATTAGCCGGGCATGGTAGCGTGCACCTGTAATCCCAGCTACTCAGGAGGCTGAAGCAGGAGAACTACTTGAACCTGGGAGGCAGAGGTTGCAGTGAGCCGAGATTGCGCCATTGCACTCCAGCCTGGATGACAGAGCAAGACTCCATCTCAAAAAAAAAAAATTTTAAAAACACCATGAAAAGTTTACTGTAAATATTTAATCTTCTTTCCATAGCATTTTATGGTTTCTTAATGACAAGTGAATACATAATTTTGAAAATTAAATGCTGGCTCCAAAATTAGGATATTTAATGTATTTAACTCTGTTTTATCAATGTATGATTACAAATCACCTTACATTCTCCAAAAATGAAGAGTAAAATCTACCAAAATATTTTGGTAGATATTAACACTTTAAATATAGTTAATCATTCCAAAGAACATAAAAAATGTGTTAGAACTGTATGGAACAATATGGCAGCATACAGTTAAGTGTTTTATACATTTGAAAAGATATATATGCCGGGCACGGTGGCTCATGCTTATAATCTCAGCACTTTCAGAGGCTGAGGCAGGTGGATCATGAGGTCAGGAGATCGAGACCATCCTGATTAACACGGTGAAACCCCGTCTCTACTAAAAATACAAAAAATTAGCCGAGCGTGGTGGCACGTGCATGCAGTCCCACCTACTCAGGAGGCTGAGGCAGGAGAATCACTTGAACACAGGAGGCAGAGGCTGCATTGAGCCAAGACCACGCCACTGCACTCCAGCCTGCGTGACAGAGTGAGACTCTGTCTCAAAAAAGAAAAGAAAAGAAAAGATATATACACATATGCATACAAATATATAGTATTGATGTTCAAAGTTAGTATCACATAGACATACGTATACAAACAGCTTATCTGTCTGCAAGTAAAGACTATGTTAATTTGATTTAATCATTCCTGGATAATCCTGCCTACCGAATTCTCTGACCAAATTCTGTCTCAGAATATATAGTTTTAAACAAGTAAGACGCAGACCACTCTATCACATTTGGTATTAAGGTCATGTTTGTGTATGTTTACCCATAACCCTCAAAAATAACTGATTAAGACTGGGGGAGCACAGTAATCCCAACACTTTGAGAGGCCGAGGTGGGAGGATCACTTGAGGTCAGGAGTTCGAGAACAGCCCCGCCTGGCTAACAGGGCGAAACCCTGTCTCTACTAAAAATACAAAAATTAGTTGTGCATGGTGGCGGGCACCTGTAATCCCAGCTACTCAGGAAGCTGAGGCAGAACTGCTTGAACCCAGGAGGCAAAGGTTGCAGTGAGTTCAGATCACGTTGCTGCACTGCAGCCTGGGTGACAGAGCGAGACTCCATCTCAAAACAAAACAAAACAAACTGATTAAATGTATTAGGAGGAGAAATTTTTTTAATTTTTTTTGGAATACTTACTTTCAATTATTCTAAAACTTAACCCTTTAACTTAAAAGTTCTCAAAACCCAAAGGCTTCATTTTACGGAATTATAAATTCATTTTATGGGAACTCTTATCTTTAGCTCACTCAAGAAAATGGAACCTGTCTACATTCTACTGAAACCAGAGATACAAAATTTCCTGGAGCTAAGAGAATTAAATAATCATTACCAAAATAAACTCATATCATCAGTACATTAAAATGCTTCAGAAGACACTTTAGAAGTGGATTCTTGGTGGGGGGAAAAAAAATCACATGATTCTGCAGCATCCACAAGTGCCTGACTGAATTCACCAGAGGTCTAGTCGAGCTTTCTAATTCTATTAAACTCTGAAACTACAAAGCTAGCTACACTGGCTTATATCAACTTTTGCTCTTCAACATAGCAATATCAACAAAGGGCCATGTAGAGATATCTGTTAACCTTTTTTTTTTTAAAAAAACAAAACAAAACAAAACAAAAACAACTCTGTCACACAGGCTGGAGTGCAGTGGCATAATCTCGGCTCACTGCAACAACCTCCACCTCCTGGGCTCAAGGGATCCTCCTATTTCAGCCTTGCAAGTAGCGGAGACTACAGGCACGTACCACCATGCCTGGCTAATTTTTTAATTTTTATTTTTGTAGAGACAGGTTTCACCATGTTTTCCAAGCTGGAACTCCTGGGTTCAAGTGATCCGCTCACCTTGGCCTCCCCACAGTACTGGGATTACAGGCATGGGCCACCATGCCTGGCCTCTGTTAATCTTTTCATTGAAATTCACTAACATGAAAACCAGATCAAGTGCTCTAATTTTGTTATGTTAAAAAAAAAAAAAAAACAGTGTTTAAGTAGCTTTCACTCATGATTTACAAAATCATATGAACAGTTATTCTTCTTCAAGTATGAGATTTCACATGGTGGAACCAATACTATAATAACTTCACCAAAAAAGGTCCTGCAATTTTTTAAGTCACATGCAGATCTCCATATTACAGGAAGCTCAGAATTTGCAATGCAGGGTAGTTTAACTGACATACCTACTCTCTGTTGTAGTTGCAAAGGCTACAGTTTATGACCTACACAGTGACTTCCCTCTTCTTTCAGCTCATATCTTACCTATTCAGTTATGCACATGGAATTTTGCTCTTTTAGAGATAAGGACCTGATTTTGTATTCAAACCTTTTACACAACAGGACCATTCAAGTTTCTGCTAACTATTGTGCTACTATCAAAGTTATCTCTAGGTAACTCCACATTCTTCAACAATTGAAAATTAAGCAGTTCTGATGCTTAATGTTATTTTTCAACAAGGCATACTTACTGACTAGGTAAAATGGTCCACTGTGATGTGAGCTATCTACAAAGAAGTTCCCCATATTTTTGGGTAGAGCTATAGCTCTAACTCAGCTAGTAGATTAGCTGTAGACTATGATGAAGAATCATTATTCATCTTTAATCTGATTTTGCTTTACCTGCTAGTATGTTATACATGTTCACAATCTTATCTATCTTCAAGATAGGGTCTCACTGTGTTGCCCAGGCAGGATTTGAACTCTAGGCTCCAGCAATCTTCCCGACTCAGCCTCCCAAGCAACTGTTACTACACATGCCTTCCACCATGCCTCGTATATGTTCATAACATTTACTGAGAAAAATCAAACTTAATAGAGGCAGAAAAATAAAACTCTGGTTAGCTTGTAGTCAAAGCTACAATTTTTGTCAATTATTTTATGTCCCTTCAATTAAATATTTTGGACTTAATGATATTTCAGCCTCTACCTTTTCCTTCCCTAAAATTAATAGGCTACCTTTGGTTGTTTATACTCTGTGCCCATCTTTCTACCTACCAATTTTGGTCTAGTAATGGTCTCTGTGTGACTTAATGATGACAGTGAGGTATATAAAAATCAAAAAATTGGTCAACTCTCTTTTCCTAAATATCATTTTCATTCCCTTTTTCTATACATATTGTATTAAACAAGATTACTTTGGTTGGGCAGTGTCTCGTGTCTGTAATCCCAGCACTCTGGGAAGCCGTGGCAGGTGGATCACCTGAGGTAGGGAGTTTGAGACCAGCCTGACCAACATGGAGAAACCTCGTCTCTACTAAAAATACAAAATTAGCCGAGCATGGTGGTGGGCGCCTGTAATCCCAGCTACTCGGGAGGCTGAGGCAGGAGAATCATTTGAACCCTGGAGGTGGAGGTTGCAGTGAGCCGAGATCGCGCCATCGCACTCCAGTCTGGGCAACAAGAGTGAAACTCCGCCTCAAAAAAAAAAAAAAAAATTAAAGACAGATAATGTTGAAAATAATTCACTTTTCATTCTCTTGACCACGTACAATTAATTTTCAGACAGTGACAAAGTTTAAGAAAGAAATCATAAAGAATAAATATTTCTATCTGGAGAAAAGGAAGCTTTATCAAATCACACTACACATATCTCCATAAGATCAGTATTACTCTGAAATAAAGTGAAAAAATATTGGGTGATCTGTCCCCTTCAAACTATAAACAGATTTTAGTATTTTAAGTAGCAATCACGTTTACTACAATGTGTTATCACTCACATTCTCCTGTCTGAGTCAGGAATTTTAGTCCCCCTCTCACTTCTACTTTAGTTTGAACTGTCTCCTCTGTTTTTTTCCCCCTTTCTCTTCTTTGAGGAGAATTATCTTTTTTAAGTTGTTTTAAATTGGGGCTAATAACAACTAACCACCTAAGTGCCAAATGATCCACAATGTATCAGACATTGAATTTTATAATTCTGATTTAATTCTCACATCAACTTGGCAATATGGGCAGTGTTATCTTATCTTTACAGATGATAAAATTGAGGCTCAATGAAATTACAAAGCTTGTCCAAGCAAACAGCTAGCAAGGGACCATACTAGAAAATGTCGGTATCAGGAATTCAATCCACTGTTGTCCAACTCCAAAGCCCATGCTCTTTCTACTCTACCATTCCTTCACACAAACATTTCTTTATGCCTACCTGACAGCTAATTAGGTCTCAGACTGGTAGTTTTTCAAAAGACACTAAGGCTATCAAACTACATTTTAGCTGCTTGGTCATAATTCTATCTTTCCCACTTTTATCGTTTGGTATTTTATCAATTTTTGAAAAACTACAGTGTTCTTTGGTAAGTAAAAAATTTCTCAAAGTGACAACATTCGAATCAGCTACTCATATCAGATAGAGAATTCTACAAGTCTATCACACAGAATCCTTGATTACTAAACTTAGCTTTCCCCTAAACATGGTAGCAGTGATATCATCTTTTAATACCATTTATTGAACACTTAATAAGTCTAACATTCTCAACTATTTATTGAGAAATTTTAAGTAATATTTAGAATTATCTATATACAGAGCTATCTGGTTGCATGTGGAGAGTATCTGTCCAAGGAAGAGTGTTAAGTTAAACCTGCCCCCTTGACTAACTTGTGTGTGTAGGTACAACCCAAACTGATTTATTTAATAGATGGATTTAATAAACCATTTTTCCTCGTAATAATTAAACTAGTCTAAAAAGGAGTGATTAAATAATTATAAAGTCTCCTGCTTAAGGGGACAAAGACAAAGTTAACATAATGAGAACACTAGAAACACCACGGTTTTTTGTAAACTGAGAGGCCGTAAAAGTAAAGTGTCAAGTATCTCGGGTAGATCCTAACCAGCTTCTCACCTTCCCTTGCAGCTCAATTTGAATAGCCAAGCAGTTTTTCAGCACTTTTATCTTACCTCCCTTTATAAATTCACAACTCCAAAGCCTACAATGCCTTTGGGGAAAGAGGCTTTAAGAACTGCAGTCTGAAAAAACTTGTATAAACAAAGCATCCTAGCCTTGCCATGGCTGAGCACAAGTTAAAGTACTATTTGGGTGACAATGCTTATGGGATTAGAGAAAAAGAATGAGGCCTCCCTCACTGGCGCCCTCATCATTACCCAAACGTATCTTGACCCTTTTTTGTGTCTTTCTTCCCACAGACACAGTTCAGGCCTGTGGATCCTTCACATTTCCCAACTCCATGATGAGCCTTAGTCTAGACCTTCCTCCTTAGAACTAATGTGCTAACAGTATGATAATCTGAAACTCAAATGAAAGGGAATAAATCTGAAACCTTATCCTATTTGCTTCTCTTAATTTTTTAAGAGCATAATTACCTCTGGTATGTGGCTTAAAAAGGTTTCCTCTCATTAAACATGAAATTTTGGAGGAAAAAAGGCATTAAGGTTATTAAGAGTTTAAATTTTCTGACAGCTTTCTAAATTCTAAATTTAAAACATCATCAGGAGACTCAATCTTGGTGACAGTTAATGAGTTAACCAAAAACAAAACAAAAAACCCTACTGGTTTATTCGAAAACATTTTTTTTAATGTGAAACAAGCATTCTACAAAAAAATGAAGCTAACCATGTCAGTTAACAACTATTCAAAAGACAATTCTTTACAGTAAAATATTAAACATCATGAATGTCAAGCAGTCTTTCTAGCAAGAAGCCAAATGAAAGAAAAAAGGTATAACCCTGTATTTTCAAAATTAAAATATTTGGCAGATTAAAACATGAAAACAAACAACTTTTTGATAGACTCTTAAATACATACTACTTACATGACACCTTGTAGAACTTTCTGGGGATCAGGGTCAAATAGCCTGTCAACATAGTGGCGACTGCTAGCTGTTACTTCCTAGAAAGTGGGGGGAAAAATTATGACATCTGAAGCCATGCAAATCACAAATTCACAGCATCACCCACAATATCAAGTGACTAGATAATTTAACTTAAGGTAGATGCATTAAAATTTATATTAAATACTTAGTTTTGTCTCCTTATGATATGGGATACTTAAGCAGGTGACTTTTCTCTCTCCGGTATCAAAATAATGGGAAACTGTAGTGTTCAGTTCAAGATGTCAAAGATCAATATTTTTCTTCTAAGAATGCCCAATTTCAAAAGTAAGAATGTCCATGGTATACATTTTACTATGTCTTAAAACTAGCAGGAGAGCTTGGAAAATCAACATAATTACAAAGCACATAACTTTGTTCATTCAAAAGAATCATCAGGAAGATATTAAGTATATTTTTGTAAATACTTTATTAGTCTGAAAAAAAGCTCATGACAAAGATAAACAGTAAGACAGAGAAGAAAGAAGACACCTAGTTCTCACTAAACACATAGCTAGACAGTGGGACCTTTGTGGTGAGCCCTGAAGTTTTGCCAACAGAAGACCTAGGCATATAAGTCAGCATATATACTTAGCAGCAAGCTAAGTTTCTTCACTAACTGCTGGGTGTCACATACATATGATTAACAGGAATATTACTTCTGTAATTTAGTACACACTAAAGGACAAAATCTGGCTCTCAGCCAGGGAAGAGTGAGGACTTCATGAAATAGTCTGTAAGGGGTAGTCTAGGTACAAGAGGAAATCCTTAGACTAACATAGAGGAGCTTCACTGCTGGAGGCAGAAGTAAAAACAAATAAAGGAGTTGTCACACTTTCTGTGAAGGAAAACAATTAAGAATTAGAGTGATCTGTAGGCCAAAAGCTGTCTCAACTGAACTGGATAAGGGTGGGTAGAATCAGAAAGAGTACAAAGGGAAGACACTTACCTCCTTTTCATTTGTATTGTGGAGTTTTTCTATTGTGTTATTTCTTGTAATACTTATTTTGGAGGGTAACTCTTTTTTAATATTTAATTTTCGATGCTTAACATTATTTAAAACAAAGAACCCATATTTAAGAACCAGAGAAAAAGTTTTGTCCCCTGCTTGTTTTTTCTGATGTCTGCTGAAATAACTTTATATACTCCCCCACTGTTAGCAATAAGTTATTACAGGGAGGAAGAAATAACTTTTCCAATTTACTCAGAACTCCAAATCAGTAAAAGAGTTAATTACCAAGATACAGTGCCAGCTTAAACTTTTGAGCCACCAAAAATAACTCTGGACAACTACACAAACTGTAGTTTTCTGATAATATAGTTAACCAAGTCAACACATACTTTCTTTCCCCCTCCACCAAGAGGAAGTCTTGCTCTGTTGCCCAGGCTAGAGTGCAGCGGCACGATCTTGGCTCACTTGCAACCTTCACCTCTTGGGTTCAAGCAATTCTCCTGCCTCAGCCTCCTGAGTAGCCGGGATTACAGGCATGCGCCACCACACCCGGCTAATTTTTGTATTTTTAGTAGAGATGGGGTTTCACCATGTTGGCCAGGCTGGTCTCGAACTCCTGACCTCGTGATCCGCCCTTCTCGGCCTCCCAAAGTGCTGGGATTACAGGCGTGAGCCACTGTGCCCAGCCAACACATATTTTCATATTCTGAATTTGCTACCAAAATATCCTCAAAGGCAACTCAAATACCTGCTTTAAAAAAAAAAAAAAAAAAAAGAGAGAGAGAGAGAGATGCGGTCTTGCCCAGGCTGATCTCAAACTCCTGGGCTCAAGCTCCCATCTCAGCCTCCCAAGTAACTTAACTACAGGTGTGTGCCACTACATCCAGCTCAAATGCTTGCTTTTTAGCATGTACTTCATTTATAAAGAACAAACAGTAGAAGCAAAGAGGCAAAAGTGATGAAAATTCTTGTGCCCACCAGGGTACCATTAAAGCACCTGCTAACAGAATCTGTTTTCCTCAAAATAACAGAATCACTGAGTTAGAGGGACTCTCAACAATAATCTGCCCAATCCCTCAGTTTACAAATGAGGCATCTCATGATCTTTACTCATTTGTCAGATCATCAAATGTACAGTAAGGACACAAATAACTGTACAGACATATCAAGAAACAATATATGAAGAGCAAAAGCTAGAGGAGAACTGAAAAAAGCACTACTATAATACAAACAGGTAAGCTTTGCCACTCCATTTGAGTATATGTTTTCCCGGCTTTCTGACACAGTAAAAGTTCTAAGTATCTCAGATCCTCCTTTCCAGAGACTGATTTTGATTTTACTGTTCTCTCTACCTTTACTCTCTATAGCTCCACATCTCTTACCTCTCAATGACGTGTATCTTAACATAAATTTCCCCCATTAATAGCAATTCTTTTGCTGCTCTGTGCCTGGTTCGTTCAATATAACATGCACCGAGGAAAGCATTAAAAATACATTTATCTTTAATAAAGAAAAATTTAGTAAGGCACAGTCCCTGTTCTCAAGAACTCATATTCTCATTACTATGCTTATATGATTATTTTCCTATAAGGATATAAGAATTATAGTATACACGACACAAAGGCGGCACTGGGGAGGACATCTGTAAACCCGGGGAATCAGGGAAGGCTTCTTTCAAGAATTGGCTTTGGAAAATGAGGAAGAGTGTACCAGGATGGACAAGGAAAGAAAGAATCAATGTTACAATTATTGCCATAGGGCACGCGAAGCCAACACAAGAAAACAATCAGCAAGTATACTAGTTGCTGGCACTGAAAAGAACAGAGGATAGAGAGGCAACCGCAGGACGTAAAACACAAAAAGCTAACCAATAGGTGGCCCGTAACTGGATATTTCACATTGCCTTTTGGTCAAAGTTACATGCTAGATGCCAAAGAAGGTATATGAGGACATTAAGGCAGAGCTTCGCATTTAAGAAGCTTAATATCTGAAAGGGTTGTCATGTATACACAAAAATAATCATATAAGTTGCTCAGACAGCAAGCAAGCTGAAGGGATATGATCTCTTATTCAACCTTATCTAACTCTACGCTTTTGTCTAACATATTCATTTATCTGTATAGGACAATTCTGATATTTCACTGCTTTCCCTTGTAGATCAGGTCACCTCTCCCCTCCCAGTCCTCTTCTCTCTTCTTTCAGAAGGCAGCCTAGAAATCGAAGAGGTAGGGAGAAAAGGCAATTTGTACAGATATTAAACGGGTTGGTAAGAGAAAGAATGTCTAAAAAGGTGACATTTGAGTGAAGTCCTGAAGAAGGTGAAGGAGCAGACTGTGCACCCATCTAGGGGTAGAGCTTTAAGGCAAAAAGAACAGCAAATTCAAATGCCCTAAAATGAGAAGTATCTGCCATAATCAAAGACTACGAGGCCATTATAGCTGGAGCAGAATGAGCAAAGGAGAGAGCAGCAGGAGATGAGGCAGAGAACAGGGGCCAGATGGTAAAGAGCTGCACTGTCCAGTAAGCCAGCCTCTAGCCTCATATGGCATTTAAAATTTGAAATATGGCTAGGAAGTGAAT
The DNA here is from genome assembly GCF_003255815.1 of Theropithecus gelada. NCBI lineage: Eukaryota > Metazoa > Chordata > Mammalia > Primates > Cercopithecidae > Theropithecus > Theropithecus gelada. The sequence goes on from NC_037669.1 coordinate 154,068,091, forward strand.
TTTGATAATATTTTAAACTTTAATTAAAATTAAGAAACCAATACTGGATTCAGTTATTTTTAAACTTTTAAGAATGATTTGGAACTACTTGGGTATATAAGTCTACATTTTCAACTATAAACTTTATGACATCTAAATATGAATCCAGTATTTCCAATAAAAATTTAGCATCCAAATTGTATAAACTACACATCAGATATTGAAGACTTGCTATTTTTGAAACAAATTTCATTAATAACTTATTACACAGATATGTTGAAATAATATTTTGCTTTACTGGTTTAAATAACATTAAAATCAACTTCACTTGTTTCCTTTTTACTTTAGATAGCTTGGCTGCTAGAAAATTTTAAATTACACATGTGGCTTACATTTTTCTATTGGATAGCACTGCTATAGAACTTTGTTGGTCATTGTTAAGATTTTGATTTTTATGGTCCAAGTTGGGAAGCCACTAGAAGGTTTAGGGAAATAGACACATGATCTGTCTTATGTGTGTACTTATCTTATGTTTTGTTTGTTTTATTTTTAGTAGAGATAAGGTCTCAACTTTGTTGCCCAGGCTGATATCAAATTCCTGACCTCAAGCGATCCTCCCACCTCAGCCTCCCAAAATGCTGGGATTACAGGCGTGAGCCACAATGCCTGGCCCTGACTTAAGTTTTTAAAGAATCACTCTGGTTGCAATTTAGGAACAGACACGTGTGGAGAAGGGGAAGGGATACAAGACAAAAGTAGGGAAACTAGGAAGGAGGTTATTTCCATCATCAGAAATGCTATTATTTAACAGATGATGGTAGCATGGACTAGACCAAACACTGTGAAAGATGTATTCAGATTCCAGATAAGTGCTGAAGTTATAAAATGGATAAGCTGTTAGACTCGATGTAGGGTATAAGATAAGAAAGGAGCCAAGGGTAACACTTATTTCCCAGAGCACATAAAAAGACTCAGTTGTCACCGGGCATGGTGGCTCACGCCTGTAATCCCAGCACTTTAGGAGGCCGAGGCGGGCAGATCACGAGGTCAGGAGATCAAGACCAGCCTGGCCAAGATGGTGAAACTCCGTCTCTACTAAAAAAAGACAAAAATTAGCCAGGCATGGTGGCGCATACCTGTAGTCCCGGCTACTCGGAAGGCTGAAGCAGGAGAATCACTTGAACTCAGGAGGTGGAGGTTGCAGTGGGCCAAGATCACGCCACTGCACTCCAGCCTGGGTGACAGAGTGAGACTTCATCTCAAAAAAAAAAAAAAAAAAGACTGAGTTGCCAGTTAATGAAATGAGGAAGACGGTAGGAGGTTTGGATTTGAGTGGGAAGATCAAAAGTTCAGTTGTGGACGTGTTAGGATTGAGAATCATATTAGACACCCAAGTAAAGATGTCAAGTTGGCAGTGGATATGTAAGCCTAGAGTTTAGGAAAAAGTTATGGGCTAGATGTGTAAATCAGAAGTTGTCAGCATATAATGAAATTAATTAACTAAGGGAGTGATCCTGGATACCACAAGACCTGAAGACTCTGCTCTGGAGTAGTCAAACAAGCAGCCAGTGTAGAGTGAAGAAATCCAGGATGTCAAATCAAGGGGATATTTCAAAAGCGGACTAATCAACTATGTCAAATCCTAGTGATGTGTAGCTAAGATGATAATTAAGATCTAATCTTTCAATTTAGGAACATGGAGGTGTTCACTGATCTTGACAAGAGCAGTACAGTGAGGCCAAAGACTGCTTGGAGAGGGTTTACAAGAAAATGGGAAAAGAAGAACCAGAAAAATTAAGTAAAGGGGAGCAAAGAAATATAGTAGCTAGATGGAGAAGTAGACTCAGGAGAGTCTATTTTTTTAAGACAGAATAAATTAGAGCATGCTTATTCATTGATGAAAATGTTTTAATAGAGAAGAAAATTTGATGCTGCATGAGGAGGGGGAGAACTGTAACAATGTTCATGAATAACTGAGGGAGAATGGGATTTACCAGTCAAGTAGAGCATTTGTAAGTACAATAACAAGAGGGAATCGTATAGCCAGGTGTAGTGGCGGGTGACTGTAATCCCAGCTACTCAGGAGGCTGAGGCACAAGAATCACTTGAACCAAAAAGGCGGAGGTTGCAATGAGCTAAGATCGTGCCACTGCACTCCAGCCTGGGTGGATACGGTGGTGAGAGCTTGTGAAAGTTCTCTTCAGATTACTTCTATTTTTGGAAAGTAAAAATAGAGGAAGAAATGTGAGTGGTTTGAAGAAAGAGGAGAAGGAATAAGACACTGAATGGGCCAGGAAAATGTACCAGGACTGCCAGAGAGCAATAAGGGGCTTACTGAGGCTTGTGATTATAAATTTGACAGGAAACCCATCAGCATGGCTGTGTTTTTCTCCAGCTACAATTAAATGCACAGAAGCAGCCATGAATAAGAGAGCTGGGGAGATGTTTGAAGTAAATTTATTCAGGAAAACAAAAAAAGCAACAGGTAATGAGTTGTACTCCATTGTGGAAAAGTATTATGTGGAAGCAGTTTTCCTTTTATTAAGGTGACTATCTGTGATAGGCCCCAATGATCTCCACCTCCTGATATTCACGCCCTCATGCAATCCCTCGCCTTGAGTGAGGACTGGATCTAGTAAGTAGGTTCTAGCAAATGCAATGCAGCAGAGGTAATAAGATGCCATTTCAGAAACTTCCAAGTTCTCCCTGCCCCCTCCTTTTTTCTCTAACAGAAACTAGTTATCAGCTGTGGAGTTGCCCTGTGGAGAGGCCCACATGGCATGGAACTAAAACCTGCCAACAACCACATGAGTGAGCTTAGAACTGAATTCTCTCTGAACTGAGCCTTCAGATGACACTGTGACTCCTGCTGACACCCTGACTGCAATCACATAAGAGATCTTGGGCCACAGGCACCAAGTAGGCCACACTTGTATTACTAACCTACAGAAACTAAGATAATAAATGTTTTAAGCAGCTAAGTTTTCGGGCAATTTGTTACACAGCAATAGATAACTTATAGGCCTTTAAATTTATCATCCAAATCAGGATAATTTTAAGAGTGAAAGAGGGTATCATTAATAACTGTCACAGAATAAGACGCATAAAATAAGATTGTTGGAGACAAATTAAGCTGTATAATCCCACCTTTTGTTTGTCTTTAATAGTGCAAAAGATGGGCACGGTGGCTCATGCCTGTAATCCCAGCACTTTGGGAGGCCGAGACGGGTGGATCACGAGGTCAGGAGATCGAGACCATCCTGGCTAACACAGTGAAACCTAGTCTCTACTAAGAATACAAAAATTAGCTGGGCATTGTGGCGGGCGCCTATAGGCCCAGTTACTGGACAGGGACTATAGGCAGGAGAATGGCGTGAACCTGGGAGGCGGAGCTTGCAGTGAGCCGAGATTGCGCCACTACACTCCAGCCTGGGTGACAGAGCAAGACTCCGTCTCAAAAAAATAAAATAAAATAAAATTGCAAAAGAAAAGTAGAAAAACTTACAGATAGCTCAGTAAACTAGTCAGATGTCCTAAAAAGGCAAACTAGAACAGGTTCTGATAGTGCCTCTGAATAAACTACCCATGACTACAGTGAATTTAAACCATTGCCTTTTGAAAAAAATTTATTCAGGAAGGGTTTAAACCCCAGACTTGTCATGAATAGGATTTAACTCAAAAAATAGGAAAAATAAGTGTTCAACTCAAGTTTTAGGGTAAAACTATTAGTTTATTAGACAATGAAGAATAAAAATTTGAGGACTAATAGGAAAATACCAAACTTATTTCAATAAAGTCTTGCTCTGTGTATATTTTATTAAAATATACTGTTCTTTATTTCTAACATACTCAGACATCATGTAGTAGAAAGAACAAATAATTTGGCATTTGAAGACTTAGGTATGAATTTTAGTTTTACCACTCACTAGCTATGCAACTTTGGAAAAAGGTAAAATTTGAGACTGTTTCTTCAATTATAAAATGGTGATGTTATCACATGTCTCAGAGTGTGCTTCAAATGAGGTATCACACAGAAAACCCCTTGTAAACTGTAAAAGTATCCTGAAATACCGATTTTCAGGGTAATTCTATTTCTGTACAAAGAGGGTAATTTGCTTTTACACGTGTACTAATAGTCCTCTTAGTTATTCACATTCATGGTTACAGCTAAATTATTCAAAGATACCCATCCTCAACTGATAGCAGCTTACTCTCAAACTAAGCTAAATACTTAGCAAAAACCAAATATACTTGTTTAGTATGTTCCAGTTCATTTTCATATCTATTTATTCATTTAATTCATTTGCTGTTTAGAAGTTAAAATAGCATTACAATTCCCAATGAGGTATTCTGACCTCAGACAAAATAAATGTTTAAACCAGTGGTTGCTAATCAAAATATAATATGTCAATTAATCCACAAACTACTAGGAACTTCAAGATAAAACTGTTCATAATTTGGCATTGTGAGAGAAAATCCTGGTTTGGGAAGATATGAAAGAAACAAACACAAAAATAGGATGTTTGAACTCTACAAAAATTTGATTTTAAAATGAAACTCGAATTGTATCATTAATTTACCAGGAATTATGCCATGTTCTGGTTGTAAATAGAGTTCCTTACCCTCAGGGTTTCGTAGTACAGAAAGGACACACCATGTAAACAAGCAAGTTACAAGTATAACCACACTAAAGTGATTTAGTGTAATCATAAAAGTAAACACAACGTAAAAAGAAAATTGACGGTATCATTGAAGTTAGGGACAAGATGGAAAATCATCTCTGAGAAGTAAGGATGAGTAATCTGAAAGACTAGTATTAATCTGCCAGGTGAAAAAGGGAGGGGGAGGTCGGGCGCAGTGGCTCACGCCTGTAATTCCAGTACTTTGGGAGACTGAGGCCAGGGCTAGTAGTGAGGTCAGGAGTTCAAGACCAACCTGACCAACACGGTGAAACACCATCTCTACTTAAAATACAAAAATTAGCTGGGTGTGGTGGCGTGTGTCTGTAATGCTAGCTACTTGGGAGGCTGAGGCAGGAGAATCGGTTGAACTCGGGAGGTGGAGGTTGCAGTGAGCCAAGAGTGCACCACTGCACTCCAGCCTGGCGACAGAGCAAGACTTAGTCTCAGAAAAAAAAAAAAAAAAAAGGAGTGGGAGAAGACAAGGACTCTAGGTAGAGAGCACAACACATGCAAGAGCTCTAAAGCAAAAAGGTATTTGAGAAAATGTAATTTAGTATTATGACGATATAGTATACAGTTGAGAACACAAAACAATGCTGAAGTATATTTTTTAACTAAGTTGGTCAACAAATATTTAAACAGCTATGCAGGTACTATTCTAGGCAACTAACATTAAAAAAAAAAAAAAAAAAAAAAAAAGCCGGGCATGGCTCATGCCTGTAATCCTAGCACTTTGGAGGCTGAGGTGGATGGATTACCTGAGGTCAGGAGTTCAAGACCAGCCTGGCCAACATGATGAAACCCAGTCTCTACTAAAAATACAAAATTAGCCGGGCATGGTGGTATGCACCTATAATCCCAGCTACTGGGGAAGCTGAGGCAGGAGAACCGTTTGAACCCAGGAGGTGGAGGCTACAGTGAGCCAAGATCACGCCACTGCACTTCAGCCTAGGTAACAGAGGGAGACTCCATCTCAAAAAATAAATAAATAAATAAAAGCCCATTGAAGAGTGTACATTTCAACAAAGGGAGAAAGAGAAAAAGCAATAAACATAATAAATAAGTGATATCATATATTAAGGGCTAGACACAACACGGAAAAAACGTTTAACAGCACATTTTGTTTCCAAGTCCTTATACTACACACTGTCACACACTGGAGGGGAGGTGGAAGTGGAGGTGAGAAAGGGAGGGGTGTATGCTAAGACATACACATCACTCAGAAAGCCCCATGCTCTCAGCAGTTCTAATCAGGATCCATTTTGTAAGTCTGAAACATGATTTTGGCTGTCACAATGACAGCAAATGCTACTGATATACAGTGGGCAAAGACTAAAGATGCTAGATGTGCTGAGACAACAGGCACACATCCCCCAACTTTCCACTGTCCACTCATGTAGGCAAAAAACCTAGAATCGAATTCCATTTTACATATAAACACGAAAGTATGTTTTGTACCATTTTAATGTACAATCGATTTTCCAAGAATGTAATTCATGTGAATAAAGAAAAGGTGGTATTTTGATCCGGTAGGAATTTTACCAAAAGTCATTCATTTCAGAAAGTCACATAAAAACATCATTTATTGTATTTAAGTAAACATTACAACACATCTACATCATTCTGCAGTGTAACTGTACATTCACAACAAAACTATGTATATTTATGAATATACTGGTACTTTATTACTTCTGGTATAGTAGGACCTGAGTATTTACGGGTTTAAATAATATTAGAAATTAGCTTCATGTCTTTCTCCTTTATTACAGTTGAGGCATTATGTGTACTTTTTAAAAGTTACATGTGAGTACAGTTAACTTATCTATGAATGCCACTTCAAGATAGTCAAAAAAGTGCCACAAAATATCTATTATAAGTAGAGTGTGTGAGTCTGATAGGGTTAGGAAACCACAAACTGAAACAACTCAACCTTCTGGTCAACTGGGAGCCTCAGAACCTCTTTCTATCCCTAAAACAATGTGAAACCGAAATTTGATTTTCTGATACCTCCAAAACCCTCAGTTCAAAAAATACTTCCTTCTGTCACTGTGACAATTTACTAAATGCCAAAAAGTACACTGCTCATATCAATCACAAATTCTCAATTATTCATTTTAAAGCCCAGTGACAATGTATTTGTACTTGTCCCTGGAGAGATTAGAACTGCCACAATCCAGAATACCAGACACCAGTACTTTAAAAGCAATATTTTACTAAATTGTGCTTCAATTTCAAACAACATGCCTTCCCCTTTGCTCTAGATGCGTTCTCATGAAATCATGAAAGACACAAACCATTAAATACAACTGTCTAACTGCTGCCTGAAGAGTTCTGGTGATGTGTACTATTTCACTGCCAGAGTTAATTTCACTATTAGACAAAACTAATTGTTAGGCAATTCTTTCCTAATTTTGAGGGGAAAAAATCTGCCTCTACTTGAAACAAAAAAGGGTAACACTATCAACAAAGACATACCTTTGACTTGCAAACAGCTATCATGTCCTTCTTAGGTATTCCAAAATTCCTACATTCCAATTTTTCTCCAAAAGGAGAAAAAAAAGTAGAAGAAAATGCCCAAATACTACCCAAAACCCAAGATTTTGATGTAGACTTTTTTGGTTTTATTTTGTTTTGCTCTTTGTATTCTGGCAAACTTCTAGCCCCATTAGAACTTGATGAGATTTAAAACATTCAATTCCTTTTAAAGACCCCTCGTGTACTATTTTTGTAACCAACTTTATCCTTATTCATTATTTGGTATGTCAAGTTTCACTGCATCCTCCCTCCCAAGATTAATCAAAGCTCTGCATTTCTGTAGCCTCTAGTAACTTCGGAAAGTTTCTAAAATGTTATTTCACAGTGTATCTGGGCCTCATCAGTGTAGAATGTAACATACTATGGCAACTGAGATTCCTAGAATGGAATCTACTTTAATTTCACAAACACAATCATAAAAACACTAAAATATATAATTTTTAAATTTAACATACTTGTATAGCATAAGAGGTGAGCCTGAATTCTCAGTAAAGACCAAAAAACAGACTTCATATGTTAATTCATTAAAAATAAATAGTAAATTAATCAGTGCTTATCAAATTCGAAAATAAAACTCTAAAATACAAGGCTATGTAGTCGGGCACAGTGGCTCACACCTGTAATCCCAGCACTTTGGGAGGCCGAAGCAGGCAGATCACAAGGTCAGGAGATACAGACCACCCTGGCTAACATGGTGAAACTCCGTCTCTATTAAAAATACAAAAAATAAGCCGGTTGTGGTGGCGGGAGCCTATAGTCCCAGCTACTTGAGAGGCTGAGGCAGGAGAATTGCTTGAACCTGGGAGGCAGAGGTTGCAGTGAGCTGAGATCATGCCACTGCACTCTAGCCTGGGTGACAAGAGCGAGAATCTGTCTCAAGATAATAATAAAGAATATACAATATAAGGCTATACACACAATTTTGTTTTTAAAAAGTGGGAGTTTGGAGATCTGACTCTGATACCTTATATTACAGTTGGCAACCCGGCCTCTCCAGTTTTCAGTTTTCCTCAATAAAAAATGACAAGAATGAACTAAAGATTATCTGCAGGTTTCTTCCAAGAAAAGATTCCATGATTTTATACTCAAACAAAGAGGGATTTTCTTTTTTCATAACAGAAAAGCCAGGGCACAGTTAGATTAAAAGGGATATGAAGAGCAGCCTTTACTTTTTCTGGAGTTTTTTTTTTTTGCTTGTTTGGCTTTTGCCCCCCAGAGACAGGGTTTTGCTATGCTGCACAGGCTGGTCTCAAACCTCAAACTCACAGACTCAAGTAATCCTCCAGCTTCAGCCTACTGAGGAGCTGGGACTACAGGTGTATGGCACCACATCTGGCTCTGTAGTGAGTTTTTAATGTGATAATGCATTCTCATTGCCCTTGTAAACTATTAAACATTGCCATAAAATGATTGATGGTCACAAGAGTGAAAGTAATTTTGCATTCATGCTTCTAATCAAGTACTATGATGTTTACCCTTTTAAAGTATGGTACAAATCATAAAGAGCTATCTGAGTCTAGAAGATCTTTAAGGTTTCTTCTCACTATTAAATTCAATTTATTTACTCTTCACTGTAGATGAGAATGCCTAAACTGAGGGTCAGTAAAAGATATTTCTGGATAGAGTAAATGAGCTAAGAACCCATGGTGTGAGACAGCATAATCTGAAAGTCCAAGGGAGCAAGAACTATCTCTGGAAAGCACATGCAAAGTTACAAAAATGATCAGGAGTTTCACAAAGACTGAGATATCCTCTGGATTGGTTGGGGTTCATTTATATGCCTCCCAAGGTGATAAGATGGCCCAAGAAGTCCACTAGGACGTATTTAAATGACAACTTCTCAATCCTGACATAACAAAGTGAGGCTATTCAGATATGGGTGAGGTGTTATCCCGGCCCATAAGAATAGTTGAAATTATTATTCAAAATTGCTGTCACGTAATTACTTGGAGATCCTGGGTACCATCTTTCACGGCATACCCTCGAAGTAGTATTGTCCAGACAGGCCAGATGCCTTCCTGATAAAAAGGGCTTTATTTGCTTCAGATTCTTAGAGGCAGTAACAGCCTTGCCTTGGAGCTATCCATGGTGCTTGCCTCAGACTCAGCCCATCACTTGCAGCAGCTGGTGCATTCACTTTCCTATTACAGGGCTGCTCAAGATGTATCTGACCGGTCACCCACATTGTGGCCAGTGACAATCATGGCAATATCACAGGCCACCCCGAATCTGTCTATTCCACTTTGCCTGTGCCCAGACCCACAATAACCTTACTTTGTAGTTTGTTTGGATATCCAGATAGCCCAGCTTTGCATCCCAGGCCTGCTACACAAAGCCCTTTCTGTGGACAAAGTACACCTTCTGGGAGATTACTGGCATACTCTGGGTAAAAAATTACAGCTCCTTGGAAATAATTCTCACATATAATAGCTCACATGAGTTTTAATACCTTATTGCTACAATATTTACCATTCCGAAATGATTTTAAATGATTTTAAATTTTGCTTTTTTTTTTTTTTTGAGATGGAGTTTCACTCTTGTTGCCCAAGCTGGAGTGCAATGGTGCGATCTCATCTGACCGCAATCTCCGCCTCCTGGGTTCAAGCAATTCTCCTGCCTCAGCCTTCCAAGTAGCTGGGATTACAGGCACGCGCCACCACACCTGCTAATTTTTTGTATTTTTAGTAGAAACAGGGTTTCACCATGTTAGTCAGACTAGTCTTGAACTCCTGACCTCAGGTGATCCACCTGCCTTGGTCTCCCAAAGTGCTGGGATTACAGGCGTGAGCCACCGCACCTGGCTTTTGCTATGTTTTCTTGACTCACACTGGCACAAGTAAAGAAGTTAATTCTGGAGTGACTTGTGGGTTTCAGTGAGTCCAGCAACCTCTAGAAATTATGCAACTATTTAGACATATGTATGTTCTCCTGGGAAAGCAGGTGTTGAGATTCTCATCCTTAAACAGCTAAGAACCAGAGATCAATACAATGATGATGCCCAAATAATGATCACTACCCCAGATTTAGGCACTCAACCTTTATATCCAACTGACTACAAATTTAGCATGTCCAAAATGAAACTCATTTTCCTACTTACTACCGTAACATATTCCTCTCCTAATTCTCACCATCTCAGAAGATGATACCACCTGGCCAAAAAGGCATAAATCCTGTGAATCATGCTTGATTATAATGATCACCATGACTCTTTCCTTTTCTTTAGTCTCCCTTATCCCATCAATCACCATTAGCTTTCTGAAAGCCTAAGAAATTCTTAAAAACACCCCTAAGGCAAAAGAAGCATGTGTTCAATAATCACTTTCCAGGTGGTAAAGACCTCCCAATATTAATAGATCTCATAGGCTGAAAACTTCCCATTGGACCACAACTTTTTTTTTTTCTTTTTTTGAGACAGAGTCTCGCTCTGTCGCCTAGGCTGGAGTGCAGTGGCCGGATCTCAGCTCACTGCAAGCTTCGCCTCCCAGGTTCACGCCACTCTCCTGCCTCAGCCTCCCGAGCAGCTGGGACTATAGGCGCCTGCCACCTCACCCGGCTAGTTTTTTGTATTTTTTAGTAGAGACTGGGTTTCACTGTGTTAGCCATGATGGTCTCGATCTCCTGACCTCGTGATCCACCCATCTCGGCCTCCCAAAGTGCTGGGATTACAGGCTTAGCCACCGCGCCTGGCCAACTTTTTATTTTTAATATAAAGCCTAACATGTTTCATCATTCCTCCTTCCTCTAATACCTATGAATATGCTAGAGAATGTAACTCTTCATTCTTCTGAAATTATGGAATGTGTCAAAACAGTTTTTCTTCAACAAAATGACAAGTGGTGGGAGTGGGGGGCTATTTCTGTACAACTACTCTTATATGGAATACCTTTAATTTCTATCTCAACAGTCCCAGGGATCATAGCACTACTATCCAGTGAAGGCAGCTGCTCTCCAATTTCCAGAGAATAACAGGAGCTTTGTTTTTTTCATGTAATACCGTATCTTTACCCAGAAGTCAACAGGACAGATGGTACTGCAAAAACAAATGCCAAATCAGAATTGAAAAACATACAAGTCAGAATCACTGACATTCCTGTCTGCTGACAGTATTTTAAAATTTAGTGAGAATAGGAGGTGATAAGAAAGCTAGGTCTCAAAAGTAAAATCTGAAGACCCTACATAAATGTGTTTGATTCTTTACAGAGTTTAAAAGACTTTCTGAACATGCACTATCTGAATTTAGGTGGCAGTCATTCCTTAAATACACAGCAAGATGTCCAGAAACATACAATGAGCATCTCTCATTTTTCACACACTGCCACTAAAGATTAGAAAGTTCACATTGATTCATTGATGAATTTATTTTTATTTTTTTCCTTTATTTTTTTTGAGACAGAGTTTTGCTCTTGTCACCCAGACTGGAGTGCAATGGCGCAATCTCGACTCACTGCAACCTCCACCTCCCAGTTGGTTTCAAGTGACTATCCTGCCTCAGCCTCCAGAGTAGCTGGATTACAGGCGCCCGTCACCATGTTTTTAGTAGAGATGGGGTTTCACCATGTTGGTCAGGCTGGTCTCGAACTCCTGATCTCGGGTGATCCGCCTGCCTAAGCCTCCCAAAGTGCTGGGATTACAGGCATGAGCCACTGCTCCTGGCAATTCATTGATGAATTTATTTTAGGACCACCTACTGACATACCCTGTGCTTATTAACGCTTTGTAAACTAATGGCAAACTTTAAAATGTGCTGTACAGATTTTATTTTGCATTTATTACTAAAAACCTAGGGAGGCCAAATTTTTGTTTACAGGATAGTAGGTTCAACTTCACAGCAATTTTTTTTCCTAATTATTGCCAGTTATTGATGTAAGAGAATAAATCATTAAGTAGCTATAGGCAAGGCCAACAATATGCTTATAACTGTAAAGAACAAACAAAATGAAGGAATATCCAGACTTGGAATATAGTTCTAACAGCTGCTTGTGAAAAAAAAAACATACTGGTGGCTGGGCGCGGTGGCTCACGCCTGTAATCCCAGCACTTTGGGAGGCCGAGGCAAGCAGATCATGGGGTCAGGAGATCGAGAACATCCTGGTCAACATAGTAAAACCCCTTCTCTACTAAAAATACAAAAAAATTAGCCAGGTGGGGTGGCAGGCGCCTGTAGTCCCATCTACTCAGGAGGCTGAGGCAGGAGAATGGCGTGAACCCGGGAGGCGGAGGTTGCAGTGAGCCGAAATCGCGCCACTGCACTCCAGCCTGGGCTACAGAGCGAGACTCTGTCTCAAAAAAAAAAAAAAAAAAAAAGACATAATAGCTCTGGGAAAGGATTGTAAAGAAGACAAAAAGTCAACAAGTGCCTCAGCTGTTTATAATAGACTACAAAACGATTCAAAGATAATTTGTTACCTTACCTCTCTACCATTACAAAATGACCAAAATTAAAAGCAACCATCTTTTAACAGGGTCTTTCACAGAGCGTAAGTTTTCATTTTGATAAAGTCCAATTAATTTTTTAATAAGTAATGCATTTGGTGTTATGTTTAAAAGTTCTTCACCAAGCCCAAGGTTCTGCAGATTTTCTCCTGTTTTATTCTAAAAGTTTTATTTTATGATAAAACCTATGATCCATTTTGAGTTACTTTTTGTATAAGGTATGAGATCAAGGTTCATCTTAAACTGTGGTTAAGAGGATGAAAAGGCAAGTTACAGATTAGAAGAAAATATCTGCAAATACTTATCTTACAAAGGGCTCATATTTAAAAACATATAAAGAGCTTTTGGCTGGGCACGGTGGCTCACGCCTATAATCTCAACACTTTGGGAGGCCAAGGTGGGCAGATCACCTGAGGCCAGGAGATTGAGACTGGCCTGGCCAACATGGCGAAATTCCATCTTTACAAAAAACACACACAAAAAATTAGCTGGGCATGGTGGTGCACACCTGTAATCTCAGCTATTTGGGAGGCAGAGGGCCGAGAATCTCTTGAGCCTAGGAGGCAGAGGTTGCAGTGAGCTGATATCACACCACTGCACTCCAGCCCAGGTGACACAGCAAAACTCTGTCTCAAAAAATAAAATAAGCCTGGCGCGGTGGCTCACACCTGTAATCTCAGCACTTTGGGAGGCTTGAGGTGGCAGGACTGCCTGAGGTCAGGAGTTTGAGACCAGCCTGACTAACATGGTAAAACCCCATCTCTACTAAAAATACAAAAATTAGCCAGGCATGACGGTGGGTGTCTGTAATCCCAGCCACCTGGGAGGCTGAGATAGGAGAATTGCTTGAACCTGGGAGGCGGAGGCTGCAGTAAGTTGAGACTGGGCCATCACACTCCAGCCTTGCCAACAAGAGTGAAACGCATCTCAAAAATAAAATAAAATAAATTTAAAAATATATATATAAAGAGCTTTTAAAACACCACAGTAAAGAAGCAAACACTCCAATTAGAAAGTGGGCAAAAGGACAGGAAGAAATATTTCACCAAAGAGAAAATATGGATGGCAAATAAGGAAGATTTTCCGGCCAGGTGCAGTGGCTCACACAGGTAATCCCAATACTTTGAAAGGCTGAAGCTGGAGTATGGCTTACACTTAGGAGTTCGAGACCAGCCTGAGAAACATGGTGAAACCCCATTTCTACATGGCCAGACATGGTGGCACACGCCTGTAGTCCCGCCACTTGGGAGGCTGAGACAGGATTGCTTGAGCCCAGGAGACAGAGGTTGCAGTGAACTGAGATCACGCCACAGCACTCCAGCCTGGGTGACAGTGCAAGACTGTCTCAAAAGGATACATAAGCCTGTAATCCCAGCACTTTGGGAGGCCGAGGCAGGTAGATCACGAGGTCAGGAGATTGAGACCATCTTGGCTAACACGGTGAAACCCTATCTCTACTAAAAACACAAAAAATGAGTTGGGCATGGTGGCGGGCGCCTGTAGTCCCAGCTACTTGGGAGGCAGAGGCAGGAGAATGGCATGAACCACGGGAGGCGGAGCTTGCAGTGAGCCAAGATCACGCCACTGCACTCCTGCCTGGGCGACAGAGTGAGATTCCGTCTCAAAAATAAAAATATTATCAACATTATTAATCATTAGGGAAATGCAAATTAAGACCATGATGAGATATTACTACACATCTACTAAAACAGCTAAAATAAAAAAATAACAGTATCAAATGGCAATGAGGATGCAGAGAAACAATGTCTCATACATTACTGGTAGAAATGTAAAATGATACCACACTACTCTGGAAAAGCTTGTCAGTTTATGCATTTACCATACGATCCTGCAATTGCACTCCTGGGCATTTAGCTCAGAGATATGAAAAGTTATGTCCTCACACACCTGTACATGATTGTCCATAGTATGTTATATTAGCCAAAAACTAGAAGCAACCAAAATGCCCAACAGGTGAACGGTTAAACAAGTTGTGGTACATCCACACCATGAAATACAACTTAGCAATAAAAAGGAACAAACTACTGATACATGCAACAACGTGGATGGATCTCAAAAGTATTATGCTGAGTGATAAAAACCAATCTCAAAAAGTCACATACTGTATGATTCCATTCATATAACATTATAAAAAATGACAAAATTATAGAGATGGAGAACAGATTAGTGGTTGCCAGGAGTTAGGGATACCTGATGGGGGGAGGGGCTGGGTACATGGGACTATAAAGAGGGACTATGAGAGAGATCTTTGTGGTGACAGAATAGTTCTGTATCTTGACAGTGGTGGTAATGGTTACACAAATATACATGTGATAAAATGATACAGAAATAGATACATACTTATACCAAGATCAATTTCCTTATTTTGATATTGTATTGTAACTATATAAGATGTAACCTATGAGGGAAACTGGGTGAAGTGTACACATGGACCTGTCTTTGCAACTTCTTGTGAATCTATATAATTATTTCAAAATAGACGTTTTTAAAAACGCAATTGACATAATTCAAAAGTATAGAAAAAATTGGAGAAATTTATGAATTTGTTGAAAAGGGTGATGTTGTAATGCTAAATGCAAACCAAAGAGGGATGGGGTGGTCACAGTGCAGTCTAGAAATACGGCTGGAGAGTTTGTCCAACCCTCCAAAATAGATAGTTCAGTCAAACATGTACTGAGTACCTAGGATTTGCAAGACAAAGTGTTACTTCTGAATTAATTTACTCTCTAATATGACAAGATAGACTATTATTAAAGACCTCTGCAAAAGCAGTTCCCTTTGCCTTGTTTGCTCTTCTTCTTTCACTTTTTCTAGTTAGTTCTTATTTATCCTTGAACTCTCAGCTCAGCGTCACTTCTTCAGGGAAACCTTCCCTAGTTCTTCTGATTGCCCTCCATATTAGATCAGTTTCCTCTGTGACATGTTTGAACAGCACCCTATATACTTCATTCATAATACTAATCACCATTCACAAACTGTGATTATTTGATATTTATTTTTCCCACTAGGCTGACATTTCCAGAAGGACAGAGTAGCTTATGGCTGTATTCTCAAACTCAACACCATGCCTGCCCAGCAAATGGCAGAAGCTCAAAGTAGATGTACAGAATACATACATGCAAAGCTAAAATTCATATGTACAAATGAGTAAGAAGAATAAGATTTACTGGAGTTTGGAAGAATCCTGTATCACTCCAACCTGAGAAAGCCAGTTTATAAAGGATAGAAGGCTCATGTAGAAGATAAAGAATCTCCGCCAGGTGCTGTGGCTCATGCCTGCAATCCCAGCACTTTGGGAAGCCAAGGTGGGTGGATCATTTGAGGTCAGGAGTTCGAGACCAGCCTGGCCAACAAGGTGAGACTCCGTTGCTACTAAAAATACAAAAAATTAGCTGGGCATGGTGGCGGGTGCCTGTAATTCCAGCTACTCAGGAGGCTGAGGCAGGAGAATCTCTTGAACTGAGGAGGCGGAGGTTGCAGTGAGCCAAGATAGCGCCACTGCACTACAGTCTGGGCAACAAGAGCAAAACTCCATCTCAAAAAACAAAAAAGAAGATAAAGAAGAAAATAAAGAATCTCAACTCTGAAGCTGAATATAAACTTGGGCCTTTAGGCAAAACAAACTCAATAAAGAAAAGAAACCGAGGAGCAGCTGTGCAGAGTTCTTTAGGAAAATTAATGTAGACATTGGGCTTGCACTGAGGGGGTAAGACACTAGAGACAGTAAAAATAACTAAAAGGACGCTGTGGTAGTGCAGGCACAAAACAACAAGGTCCTGAATGAGGGTGGTCATGGGAACAGAAAGATACGAGAAACACTAAGAATAAAGAAGCAACAGAGCTTAACAACTGATAGATATAGGGGGATGAAAGAAGGAAGAACCAGAGATTATTCAGGAGGTTTAACAGTGACTCATCAGTAAAAGATAATACCATTAACAGAAATTGGGAAGTCATAACTAATTCCCCTTAGGAGAAGGAATGTGCTTTGCTGGAAGCGATGGGTGTCATCCACACACAATTTAAGATACAAGACTAGATGTAGAAGAAAGTCAAGGTTGGCAATGTAGATGTGTGAACTGATCAGTTAAGGTTATAAGAAAATCAATGAGATCTCCCAAGGAGAAGGTATAAAGAGACTCAAATGGAAATCCTTTAAAACAACTTGAAGGCCTCCTTGCTGAAATTATGTTTATCAAGTTACACCGTCATTCAGACTAGGAGCTCCTTAAACACATTTCTGATCTCATCCTTGCATTCTCTAAGGTATACAATGCAGAGCTTGTACATAACTGGTACATTGTAGCTTATTAAAGGAATCAACCATTCAAGATAATTTCTGATGAATACTTCCTGTTCTAGTTTGCGTTTCAAAACGTGGTGCTCTGGGTAGTACTTTGAAAGGTACAGGTTTTACTTTAAATTAGTAAAATCAGTGAATTTAAACATTTTAAATCATTTACCCAAAAGATCCTACTTCCCCCCCTCCAAAAAAAAGCCCCTAATTAGACTAGGGCTAAAGGCAAATTGTAAATAGAAGTATTGATAGAAAATACTCTTCAAGAAGTTTTTGAATAAGCAGAAAATATTATTTACCAAGGAAGTGAAACAAATGAAAACTTTCAATCATATGCATTACACAAGTTGACAACATCCAAAAAGTAAGCTTCAGGTGAACTGAAGAATAAATGAAACCTAAATGCATAATTAAAGGGGAACTGAGAACAGCCAAGACACACACTTTTTTTTTTTTTTTTTTTTAACATAATGAGGTAAAAGTCATTGGCCTGCACTCCCACAAAATATTCCTGGGTATTACAGTCAGTGATGGAGTAACAGGCTAATCTGATATAATACTTAGGTAAACGGTATTTCCTTAGTTGCAGTTTAAAAATAAGAAAAAACGACTGCTAAAATGGATCGGGGGAAAAATCTGTTGACAGGCTCACAAAATTAAATTATTATTGTATTGACAACTTACGCCTTTTCAAGGTTGAGGTCTGCCACACCGCTCTAACCCTGAATCATAAGCAAATGTCCTAGCTGCTTTCAGATAGGTGTTTGTGGGACAAGACAGAGAAAAGAAAAGAAACCGGTTGTAGTTACAAGACTCTAGGAACCCGACAAGTCATTTATAATCCAACGACCCTCTCAGTATCAGACGGGCTTCCACAAGTCTAAAAGATGGTCAATTAGTATTTGCCTGCTTGTTTCCAACAATAGCAAATGAACCATTGGTAAACTGACCATTCTCAGAGTCGGACAGCTCGAATTTGTTGCAAAATCCTTCGAAGTTATCTCCCAGTAACTTTCATTCCTGGTCCTGGTTCAAGAGCAACATAGTGAAAGGTGAAAGTCGTCTTTTTCTTTAAAAAAAACTTTTTTTAAAAAAAACAAAACAGGTTTTACTTCCTCGCATGTCAATACGTTCCCTTCTTTCAACAATGGGGAAATCTCTCCCCCTTTTCCCCCCTTCAATGTTTGACTCCCCTTAAAGAAAAACGGAATACCAGGCACAGGGAACATAGAGTTCCTTTGACTCAGAGCCGCGACCTCTGAGCAGAGCGGAGGAAAGGGGCTTAAATAACCACACACACTAGGAAGAGTCGCAGCTGATACGAATCACCATTGCCAAAAAGCAAACAGCTTCAGCCGGTGCCCAGGTGCTGGGACGCAATAGAAGTCGCACAGACTTGGCCTGGCAGCTCTGAGGAAATGGGGGCCAAGGAGCCTGCACCTCTTCTTGCCAAAGCCCGGGAGAGCTGAGTGAGCTTTCGTTCCCAGGCCGGCTGCAAGCCCGGCGCTTCACAAGGCAGAGCGCTCGGCCCCCGGGAAGCGGCATCTCTAAGAGGAAGGCTCAGTGAAACGCTTGGCAAAGTCCAAGCCGCGCCGCCGGGCCAGTTGTCTGTGAGCCCAGCTACCCCGCCTGCCAGACGCCATCCTGGAAACCCGCACCGGCAGGAGCTCCCGGAGTTGGAAATGTCTTTGGCTCGGCCGGGGTCCCCTCTGCCCGTCTATCCCGCCTGTCCACCCTCGCTCACTCCCTGGCCCAAGACTGAGCCGGGGACCACCCCAGGGGGTGGTGCCCAGGAGGCACACCACGCTTGGGGGAATGGTGGAGACCGGGATGGGGCTCCCTGGAGGGCGGGCGGGCGGCCGCAGCGGGTCACTCACCGAAAGGACGCTCATGCGGATTGGGGTCTCCAACAGGCACGCCATCTTGAGCCTTCCCACCCGGCTGCTGCAGGCGCCGGCGCGGGGGCCGGCACTTTCGACAGCCAACTATTGGCCAACGCTAGTCATCGCTCCCTAAAGACAGCCGGATAGACGAGAACTGGTCACGCTCTGGACACCGCTCAAGTACCAGAAAGGCCCGCAGAAAGAAGGGCAAAAGGGAATCGCGTCAGGGGCTGTCCTACGAATCGTTCTCTCAGAAACAGCAGCTACTCTGAGCCTGGTTTAGAGGTGGGAGCGGGCAGCGGTTTCCGCATGCGCAAAGAAGATCTGCCGGCCCCACCTGCCGCTCGCGGTGGGCGGGGCCCTAGAGGCGGAGTCTCGCCTTGGCGCTACGAGCTCTACCGACTGATAAATTGCAGTTTGTGGGTTCCCGTATTCATATTTGGAAAAAGTAGTACGTGGAGCCATATACATAGTTTGAAGTTCACTTTCATATTCATTCTCTCTTTCTCTGCACCAAACTCCCGGCGTCGTTATCTCCATTTTATAGGTGGGGAAATTGCGATCCCAGAACCTTTGTCAACCGTAAGAGTGATTGTTTCACGATTCAGTACAGAAGTGTGACTTGCCTTAGCTTGTGTGTCGGCCCCGTTTATTCTGGTGTAGTGTTGAGAATAGCCAGAATGCTTGGGCTTCTTCCTAGCTACTTCTCAGCTGCTTTACCCTGGGTAAGTTATCTAACCTTATGTTTTGAGTTTCCTCATCTGTAAAATAAAGGTTAATGAGGATAAAGGAGTCAACAAATGTGAAGCGCTAAGAAAAAACCTAAAACATGGAAAGCGTTATACATATGTGTTAATATTTCTCCAGCTTCTGAGTTAAGTAGGGAAAATGGGGGCAAATATCTAAATATTTCACACTAAAACACTCTGATAACCGAAGCCAAATAAAAGTATGCTTTTAATTATAGTTGATTAATTCAGCTGTCCTACTACTGTGTGTGTGTGTGTGTGTGTGTGTGTGCGCGCGCAACACTGCCCTTGACTTGGTTGGACAAGTTTCACCTTCGTACTGCTTGCAACCAGTAAGGTTTTCACAGTAGGGTTGCAATTAGCCTATTAACATTACTTGTATTCCTTCCATTTCTATAGCCACACCCTAATTCAGGCTCTTGTAACCTCTCCCCTGGACTAGAGCAAAAGCCTTCCAACTGGTCTTGTAGCTGATAGCCTCTCCCTCACTTTGCTCTTCACTGTTTTCCTGTCTTCCTCCTGTACTTGGTTTCCAAATTTAGTATAGCATTTATCACCCCTGTTTATGGGTCTGTGTTCCTTAACAAACTGTTGAGTTCCTGGAAGGCAGGAATTTTATTTTAGGTAGTCCTTCTGCTATAATACTATTTCTGAAACTTGGGTAGTCTGTACACCACCTACACGACCTTTGCCAGTCTGCACCTAGGTATTATTATTCATTCAATATTTTTATTTAAAGCCAATTTCAACTCATTAAAAAATTTTGGCTTTATCCGAAACCACAATACTCTGTGAACTGAAGTTTGTTGTGCTCCTTATTTTTATTCTAGTACACATTAACTACAAAAAGTTTAAATGTCCATCCATGGACCACCTAAAATCACATCATGTACTGCATACTGCAATGCAGCAGAGCATAATCCTAATACATAGCATATAGAGTCATTACTACTGTATTTGATCCACACTCCATCCATTAGCTCAAGGAATACATCCTCCAGGAATCGCCTCCCCCAGGCAGGGGTTAGATACCCGTTCCCCCATGCCTTCCTACTTCACTTTAATTGTAGGGTGGTTTTGTTGTTGTTAATGGTTTCCTCGTTTGTCTCGCTATACACTTCAGGACAGGCACTGGGAATTTTATCTTCTAGGTTGTCTGTCTCAGTACCTAGCACAGTCACTTAGTAAATGTTTGTTGAACGAATTTTTGGCTTAATTTGAGCCTAGGACGATGATTTGGGTGCATGTAGTTTATTTAGGAAGTGCTTTCAGGGAACAAAATTGATAGGTCAGGGAGAGTGACAAAAGAAAGAAGAAATATTCAAGATAATTGTCCATTATTGATACCACTGTTTATTCCTCACTCACCTCTGAAAAACATACAGAATACCTCTCTGGATTGTCCATCTTGAAGCTACAGTATTTATCCATCAATACCGTCCTGTAATGGTTGAGGATTTCCCTAGGGCTATTAACTCCCTGCCCTCCTGGATTATATTTGTGCCCAAAACAGAACGGGCTTCCTTAACATGATACAAAAAAGTAGAGTCTGCAGGTTTCATCTTAGGGTAGGATATAGGCAGCATAAATCTGAGCTTACACAGAACTTAACTGCTGCTGTGGCTGAAATCAAAGCAGGGAGGAGCTAGAAATGTAACTCAAGACATCTCACACCTACCTCTGTTACCCAGGCTTTCCTGTTTTATATCCAGAAGGCTGACATGGACATTTTACAGGAAGAAAGCATTGAATAGCCAACTCCTGAGCTTGGAGATCAGAAATCTTTCTCCCAGTTCAAATTTTGCTGATAAATAACTTTAGGTACACTCTAAGTAATGAGTAGAAATTGGAGGATAAAAGGAATTTTTGATTCATCTTCCATGTGACGATAACAAAACAGTTAAGGCTGGGTGCAGTGGCTCAAACCTGTAATCACAACACTTTGGGAGACTGAGGTGGATGGATCACCTGAGGTCAGGAGTTCAAGACCAGCCTGCTCAATATGGTGAAACCCTATCTCTACTAAAAATACAAAAATTAGCTGAGCTTAGTGGCATGCACTTGTAGTTCCAGCTACTCAGGAGGCTGAGACAGGAGAACTGCTTGAACCCGGGAGGTGGAGGTTGCAGAAAAAAAACAAAAACAGTTAAATTTGGCACTGTGGTGAGGAGAGTGAAATATCTATGCTGACTACTCTGCAAACAGAAATGAAACTTCTCCCTGTCGTTTCATGACTCTTAGAGCAGCATTAATTTCTGAAAAAAATAATGACAACAAAGTGTGAGTTTAACGAAGAAAAAAATGAAATGCAAAACAAGCTATAGCTGGAAAAAAATCTGAAAAATCTTTATAAATATCTATGTGGAACTGCCTAAGATGAGAAACAAAGCCAGAGAGAAATATATCTATACAAAAATAGGAAATTTAAAGTGTAGGAAGATAGGTATAACCCAAAACCTGAATGGTCCCAAAACGAATTTAGAAGAATCTTTAAAAAGACTTGAAAACAGATGAAATACTTTAAATAAAAAAGAAAATGGACTGACAATAGTATAGAGGAGATACAATGCAGTTCAACAGACACTAACTACAGGTTTTCTTGTGAATGCACTGAACTAGAGCTTTGAAGTGGAATAAAGACATCATTCTTGCCCTCAGCAGACAGGAATAAAAGTGAGATGTGAGGCTGGGCGCAGTGGCTCACGCCTGTAATTCCAGCACTTTGGGAGGCCGAGGCAGGTGGATTACCTGAGGTCAGGCATTTGAGACAAACCTGACCAACATGGTGAAACCCCGTCAATACTAAAAATACAAAAATTAACTAGGCATGGTGGCGCATGCCTGCAATCACAGCTACTCGGGAGGCTGAAACAGGAGAATTGCTTGAACCTGGGAGCGGAGGTTGCAGTGAGCTCAGATCGTGCCACTGCACTCCAGCCTGGGTGACAGAGCAAGACTCCATCTCAAAAAAAAAAAAAAAAAAAAAAGTGAGACTGTGAGAGGTTCAATAATTTGCTTAAGGTTGTTTGGGGAGTAAGAGGCTGAATCAATTTGGGTACAGGTTTCTCTGGTTCCAAAATTATTTCCAGAGCTCCTACAGTCCTCCAGAACTTAATAGGACTTTCCCAGATGAGACTACTGAATGTTCATCTAAGCAACTATCCTATAAAGGAATGTCCACAAGGGCTTTTGCGGTGGGAAATAGTGCGTCAATAATTCATCAGGTCCACAGAAGGTATGAAATGTATATGCCTGGCCAGGCGCAGTGGCTCATGTCTGTAGTCCCAGCACTTTGGGAGACCGAGATGGGCTCACTTGAGCTGAGCTCAGGAGTTCAAGACCAGCCTGGGCAATGTGGCAAAATCCCATTGCTACCAAAAAAAAAAAAAATCAGCCAGGCATGGTGCCTTGAGCCTGTGGTCCCAGTTATTTGGGAGGCCAAGGTGGGAGGATGGCTTGAGCCCAGCAGGCAGGGGTTGTAGTGAGCTGAAATGGTACCACTGCACTCCAGCCTGGGTGACAGAGTGAAAACATGTCTCAGAATAAAAAATAAAAAGAAAAGAAAAGAAATATGTATATGTCTAAAATAGAAGTAGTCAGATGTTTACAAAGTTTTAAAATTAGAAACCACGGTAAAAAAGAAAATGCTCATTTAAAAATTGAATTATTGCCATGGTAGAATTCCAACTTACAAATGTAGAAGAAATGATAGAATTAGAAAATCAGGCTTGGTGCAGTAGCTCATGCCTGTAATCCCAGCACTTTGGGAGGCCAAGGCGGGTGCACTTGAGACCAGGAGT
The DNA here is from genome assembly GCF_003255815.1 of Theropithecus gelada. Classification (NCBI taxonomy): domain Eukaryota; kingdom Metazoa; phylum Chordata; class Mammalia; order Primates; family Cercopithecidae; genus Theropithecus; species Theropithecus gelada. The sequence goes on from NC_037669.1 coordinate 154,091,470, forward strand.
TCGAGATCAGCCTGGTCAACATGGCAAAAACCTGTCTCTACTAAAAATACAAAAATTAATTGGTCATGGTGGTGCGAGGCTGTAATCCCAGCTACGTGGGGGCTGAGGCATGAGAATCACTTGAACCCAGTAGGCGGAGGTTGCAGTGAGCTGAGATTGTGCCATTGCACTTCAGCCTGGGTGACAGAGCAAGACTCTCTCTCAAAAAAAAAAAAAGGAAAAAAAAAAGAAAATCACCACTTGACAACTGTATGAGTTATAATTGTTTCAAGCAAGAACCACAAATGGATGCCACAACTAAGTGGTAAAAATATTAAGAGAAACAGGGTATTTACACAGTCTTAAAGTTTTGCTCTACAAGATACTAAGGATAGTAGAGGATAGTAGAGTACCTACCATTAGATACTTACTAATGGTAGGTAACATTTTATTTAAGTCATTATAATTAGTATCACCAGTAATGCAATAAACACCATGATATGATGTGCTGAGAAGAACACAAAATTACTTCTGTGGTATTCTTGCCTAAACTACATGAATATAATCACGAGGAAACATCAGATAAACCCTAATTAAGAAACATTCTACAAAATAACACACCTATACCCTTCAAAAATATCATGAAAGAAAAACTGAGGAATTGTTTCAGATTAAAGGACACCAAAGTGATATCACAACTAAATGCAACCTGTGATCTATAATTGGATCTTAGACAAGGAAAAACTTTTTTTTAAATTTTGTTACAAAGGACATCAATGGGAAAATTGGTAAAATTTGAATAAAGTCTGTGGATAAGGTATCATTGCTAATGTATTGATTTTGATAATTGTACTGCTGTCATGGAGAGAATGCCCTTGTTTTTAGGAAATACACAATGAAAAATGTAAGTGTAAAAAATTGAGTCACTGTGGATTAAGCAACTGTTTTTCTTTAATAATGAAAAATAAACTATTTTAATTTATTTTAATAATGAAAAGAATTTCAAAAAAGAGAACCTAGCTAAGGATCCTGGAAATTTATTCATTTGACAAAACATAGATAGATAGATAGATAGATAGATAGATAGATAGATAGATAGATACTAGGTACCTACTATGTGCCAGGCACAATGCCCACCAGTGGAATACAATTATGAACAAGATGAATATATTCCCTGTTCTCACAGAGCTTTCAGGCAAGAAGTAAAGAGAATCAAGTGAACAAGTCATTACACTGTAGGGTGGTAAGTGAGAGGGTGTGGGGCCAAGGGAGTACATAGGAGAGAAACCTCACCAGAACTGAGGTCGTAGGAGGGCCTTATGGTAGAGCTGGCACCCACGCTCTGACCTGAAGTGTAAATAGGAATGAACCAGGCAAAGCCCTGTATGCTATTCCACACAGATCCTGGCTTATCCATGAACATTTGTCTAATCGAATAATTAAGTACTTCCCTGGAAACACTGGCAGATTGTCCAAAATCATATTAGGACAAGAGTCCCAATTATTTATAGGTGAAGAAGAAACATTATATATACTCTCAGCCCATCTTTGATGGTTATATGACCTTCTGGATTGTCCAGGTAATAGAAAGACTCCCCTACTCCCCTCAAGCAAGGGCGACCACATTAGGCAGATGCATTTCAAATAGGGAAGCAAAAATAACAAATTACGCAAAGTAGATCTGATCTTTTTGCCACTTACAATACAGGAACATAATTTGGAAGCCATAAAATGTATACACAGGAGATATTCCTTGTTTTATTTCTGCTAAAATCAGAAAGTCCACAAAATTTCTGGTAAGTTTAAAATTCAGAGATTAGAGACACCACAGAACTCTTTTATCTGTCTGTGATGTTTGCTTTTCTATGCGACTACTGACTATAGGTTTACTGCATCAGGCATAGGTCACTGTCTCTGCTTAGCTTTCTTGTAGAGTGCTGCCATCAGGTGGTAATAGGTGCCATAATCACTTAGTTCAATTATAAGATATGGATAGCAATGATGAATGTTTTTCCTGATGTTTGTAATACTTTACTTATAAGCGAACTTGAAAACTCATGGCCCAGATACCCTGTAGTGCACTCCCTTATTTCATGAAAGTTTCTGCTCAATATGTCACCCTAACAGCAAGGCCTTCCTGAACTACCTTGTATTAACTACCCTGCAACATTTCCTATCCCTTTACACTGCTCCATTTTTAATCATCCATCTATTAAACACAGTTCTTCCTTCCTGAATTCTTATTTGTATTCACGTCTTATTTGGCTGGATTTCGTTATAGTCTTTTTTTTTTTTTTTTTTTTCCAGGAAGGGTCTATGAGTGTTGTCTCCCTGGAGTTCTTTTCAGTGGTCAAAAACATCTGCTTGCTGCCTTTTACATGAATAACATCTTGGCTGGCATATCATACAGGAAAACAGAACCCATTCTAAGTTTTTTAAACAAAAAGGTGACAAGTTATTGGAAGACCTAAAGTTGCAAAAAGGCAGGGTTTATTTTACTTGAGATCAGGAGCTGCAGAACGTTCATCACCACTAAAGAAGCTTAGGGTGCTGGCTGCCACTGAGAAGGTCAGGCTTGTCTGCTGCTACCACAATTGCCAGAGACAGAAAAGAAGCAGCTTTCACCTTTCTTCTGCCTCCTAATCTCACACAAGTGCCTCCCACTTGTAAAACCTAATCCAGAACTAAGGTGGCATGGGAATCCAAAAAATACAGTTCCTTAACTTTTAGTCCCTGCAATACAGGTATGAGCAGATAAGTAAAGATATATATACATAATTTGAGAATAAGTTTCAGAAATGATGTCCATTTACACCTAAATATTTCAGTGTGTGTTTCCTGAAAACAAGGAATTCCCTTATATAACACCAGTGAAATGATCAAAATCGGGAAATTAATGCTAATATACTTCTATCTAATTTGCAGATCTTATTCAGATTTTGTCCATTGCCTTAATTAATGTTTTTTTCTGGTAAATCTTTTTTTTTTTTTTTTAAGACAGGGTCTCACTTTGTCACCCAGGTTGGAGTGCAGTGGCATGATCATGGCTCACTGCAGTCTCCACCTCCCTGGCTCAAGTGATTCTCCTACCTCAGCCTCCTAAATAGCTAGGGACACAGGCACCCACCTTCACACCTAGCTAATGTTTTCTTTTTAATTTTTTTTGTAAAGTGGTCTCACTATATTGCCCAGGCTGTTCTCAAACTCCTGGCCTCGAGCAATTCTCCTGCCTTGGCCTCCTAAAATGCCGAGTTTACAGGCATGAGCCACAATAGCTGGCCCGGAAATATTTTATATCTTGATATGGGTGGTTGTCATACGTGCATCATCACACTGTGCATGTAAAATGTTATTTATGTTAATTTAAGTAAGCTATACCTTAATTAAAATTTTTTACATGGAGGAAAAAGATCTAGAGGAAAACAGTTCCCATAGATTAAAAATAAAATATAGAAGTTAAATTTAACAATGTAAAAAACATCCATTGTTCTATTTCAACAACATCTATATAGAAGGAAAATAAAATATTTAAAACTAATCAGAACTATTAGATTTCCATATTTTTCTACCCTCCCAATCAATGTAAGCATCATGAAAATTATATCTTCCTTGTAAATTTGAAATAAATTGCTCCAACATCACTCTGGACACAATGCCTTCGTATCTTTGATAATCTTTACAGTGTCTCCTATTATCATTGTTCTGTTTACATGTACTACTTCATTTTTAATTAATTTTGGTGTTTTTTCTTAGAATATTTATTTTAACTAATTTTTTTACATGGTAAGAGATGGATTTATTATTCTCTGTACTACCTTGATTAGATTATCTTTTCTTGATTAAGTTTTCCAGAGGTGTTTTCTTTGCTTGTTTTTGTCTTGGTCACTCATCCTTTTTTTTTTTGAGACAGAGTCTAACTCTGTTGCCCAGGCTGGAGTACAGTAGTTGCAACCTGTGCCCCCAAGTTCAAGCGATTCTCCTGCCTCAGCCTCCCGAGTAGCTGGGATTACAGGCACCCACCACCATGCCCAGCTAATTTTTTGTATCTTTAGTAGAGACAGGGTTTCACCATGTGGGCCAGGCTGGTCTGGAACTCCTGACCTCAAGTGATCCACCCACCTCAGCCTCCCAAAGTGCTGGGCTTACAGGTGTGAGCCACTTCGCCTGGCCCAGTCATTCTTTATTTACCAGTTTGGTCATCTTCCTTTCTGAAAGTTTTAGAAATATTCACCTACTTTCATTTAGCTTGCATTCTAGTTAGGAAAACTATTTGTCAGGAAAATGAAAAGTCCTTGGCCACTTAAAGGAAAAAAAGAAACTGATAATTTCAGAATCTCTTAGAGGGAGGTAATTTTTTTGTTTTGTTTGTTTTTTTGTTTGTTTGTTTTTGAGATGGAGTCTCGCTCCGTCTCTCCCAGGCTGGAGTGCAGTGGCGCGATCTCGGCTCACTACAACCTCCGCCTCCCAGGTTCAAGCAATTCTCCTGCCTCAGCCTCCCCAGAAGCTGGGAGGAGGAGGAGTAGTAGGCGCGCGCCACCACGCCGGGCTAATTTATGTATTTTTTTTAGTAGAGACGGTTTCACCATGTTGGCCAGGCTGGTCTCAAACTCCTGATGTCAAGTGATCCGCCCGCCTTGGCCTTCCACAGTGCTGAAATTACAGGTGTAAGCCACCGCACCCGGCGGAGGGAGATAGTTTTTAAATCCTCGGTGGATTTTAAAGTTTTATTTAAAAATAATTATTTTGGGGTGTTTAAAAATATTTTTTAAAATTCTAATTCACTTTCAGGTAATTGTCTTTGCCTTGAGAGGTTCGTCCTAAGGAATCCACCATTTGCGCCTGCTTGCTCGTTTATCTTGGTTTAATTTTGTCAAACTAAATTCCTACTTTTGGGGATTTTATTTACTATCCTAGTTTTGAATTTTAGCATCCGTGAGACTGCTAGGACTCAAGGACCTGTAAAGATAGGTGAAGACAGACCAAGCCCAAGAATCCTCTTTTCTTCTTCTTTTTCTTTTTCTTTTTTTTTTTTTTTTTGGAGACAAGGTCTTGCTGTGTCCCCAAGGCTGGAGTGCAGTGGTGAAATCTCCGCTCACTGCAGACTCTGTCTTCCAGGTTCAAGCAATTCTCCTGCCTCAGCCTCCCGGGTAGCTCCTACTACAGGCATGTGCCACAATGCCTTGCTAATTTTTGTATTTTTGGAGAGACGGGGTTTCGCCATGTTGGCCAGGCTGGTCTCGAACTCCTGGCCTCAAGTGATCCGCAAGGTACGGAGAGCATCAGGAAAAATAGCTAATGCATGCTGGATTTAATATCTAGGTGATAGGTTGATAGGTGCAGTAAATCATCACGGCAAACGTTTACCTGTGTAACAAGTCTGCACATCCTGCACATGCACCCTGGAAGATATAGATATAGATATAGATATAGATATAGATATAGATATAGATATAGATATAGATATAGATACAGATAGACCAGAAACGAGATATTTATTTATTTATTCTTTTTGAGACAGGGTCTCACTCTGTAACCCAGGCTGGAGTGCAGTGGCGCGATCTCGGCTCACTGCAACCTCCGCCTCCCGAGTTCAAGCGATTCTCCCGCCTCAGCCTCCCAAGTAGCTGGGATTACAGGCGTGCGCCATCACGCCTGGCTAAGTTTTCTTGCCTTGTCGCCCAGGATGGAGTGCAGTGGCGCGATCTCCGCTCACTGCAAGCTCCGCCTCCCGGGTTCACGCCATTCTCATTCCTCAGCCTCCCGAGTAGCTGGGACTACAGGCACCTGCCACCCTGCCCGGCTAATTTTTTTGTATTTTTAGTACAGACAGGGTTTCACTATGTTAGCCAGGATGGTCTCGATCTCCTGACCTCGTGATCCGCCCGCCTTGGCCTCCCAAAGTGCTGGGATTACAGGGGCGAGCCACTGCGCCAGGCCCACGCCGGGCTAAGTTTTATATTTTTAGTAGAGACAGGGTTTCACCATGTTAGCCAGGCTGGTCTCGAACTCCTGGCTTCAAGAGGTCCACCCGCCTTGGCCTCCCAAAGCTGGGACAACAGGCAGGAGTCACCGCGGCCAAGAAACGAGATTTTTAAACTAAGAATCCAATGAAACAAAAATAGACAATAGAATCAGCTCTGCAGATAAGATATTGGGCTTAGAAGATAGGCAACCTAAAATAACTATGATAAATATATGAGAGAAAGAGAGGAAAAGATGAAGAAAACAAATTAAAAGATAAAGAATCTCTTTAAACTATTGGCTTTACTGGAAAATAATCCAATATGAATCCTAAAATTGAAAAGGACTATGTTAAAACATTAACAAATGAGTTTATACATTGGAAATAGAACAAAATAGGATTAGTAAACTAGAAGACAGGTTATTAGAAATTATCCAAAATAAAACACTGATCAAAACGAGAACTATGGAACAGAAATAAAAGATAGATAAAATACCATGGAAAAATTCCAAAGGAGTAGGAAAAGACAGGGGGGAAAAAAAAAAAAGCAACATTTAAGTAGATACTGACCAAGAATTTTCCAAAACTGAAAAAAGATACCAAGCTATAGATTCAGAAAGCATAAATGAGATAGGTTCAAAAAAACAAAACATAAAACTTAGACATATTTTATTAAAATAGCTGTAAGGAGTAGGGAGAGAAAGAAGAGAAAGAGATAACAGTAAACAGCAAAGAAAAAGGCACATTACTGGCCAGGCGAAGTGGCTAACACCTTAATCTTAGCACTTTGGGAGGCCGAGGTGGGAGGATCACTTGAGGTCACGAGTTCGAAACCAGCTTGGCCATCGTGGTGAAACCCCGTCTCTATTAAAAATACAAAAAATTAGCTGGGCATGGTGGTGTGCGCCTGTAATCCCAGCTACTTGGGAGGCTGAGGCAGGAGAATAGCTTGAACTCGAAAGGCAGAGGTTGCAGTGAGCCGAGATCATGCCACCGCACTCCAGCCTGGGCAACAGAGAGCGAGAGACTGTCTCAAAAAAAAAAAAAAAAAAAAAAAAAAAAGACATTATTTTCAATGAAAAAAAATTAAGTGTATAGGTGACTTCTCATAGAAGATAATGCAAGTCAAAATATAATAGAATGCTATTTTTGAAATGCTTTGTCAAACAAAGACAAAAACACACTGCTTAACTAGTATTCAGTACTCAGTAAACACATCCTTTATAAATTAAGGTGAAACAAAGATTCCTCCCTCCCTCCCTCCCTCCCTCCCTTCCTTCTGACAGAGTCTCACCCTGTCACCCAGGCTGGAGTACAATGGCACGATCTCAGGTCACTGCAACCTTTGCCTCCTGGGTTCAAACGATTCTCCTGTCCCAACCTCCCAAATAGCTGGGATTACAGGTGTGAGCCACCACGCCCAGCTAATTTTTTGTATCTTTAGTAGAGATGGGGTTTCACCATGTTGGCCATGCTGCTCTCCAACTCCTGACCTTGTGATCCACCTGCCTCGGCCTCACAAAGTGTTGGGATTACAGGTGTGAGCCAGTGCAACCGGCCTCTTTTCTTATCTCTCTCTTTCTCTTTTTTCTCTTTTTTTTTTCTCTTTTTTTTTTTGAGAGGGAGTCTCGCCCTCCCCCGCCCTCCCCTCTCCTCTCCTTTCCTTTTTTTTTTTTTTTTTTGACGGAGTCTCGCTCTGTTGCCCAGGCTGGAGTGCAGGGGCGTGATCTCGGGTCACTGCAAACTCCACCTCCTGGGTTTGAGGAATTCTCCTGCCTCGGCCTTTGGAGTAGCTGTTATTACAGACGTGCGGTACTGAGCCCAGCTAATTTTTGTATTTTTAGTAGAGATAGAGTTTCACCATTTTGCCCAGAGTGGAAAGACATTTTTAAACAAACAAATATCTAGAAAAACATTCATCTGTGGTTGGCCTACACTAAACAAACAGGAAAACTAAACTGAGTTCTTCAGACTGAAGAAAAATGATCCCAAAGAGAAAAATGGAAATCCAGGAAGAAGAGTGTAAGAATGGAAAGAGTACATTTGTGGATGTATATACGAAAAAAATATTGACTGCATACAACAATAATATAAAAAAAAGAAAAAAGAAAATAAGTTCCCTGGGATCCCGGAGTTAGGTTTGACCTTCCCGGTTCCTCTATCGCGAGATCTGGAAACCGGAAGTGAATTATTTTGCAGGCGTCTACACCAGGCTGTGGCTCTACTTATTAAAGTTGGCGGGAGCTGAGCGATCATTCGGGCCTGGGCAGGCTGTGGTGTAGTGCGTTGCAGGCAGCGCTCACCTCCTCGGGCCGGCAGAATGCGGGTGGCTGTGGCCGGCTGCTGCCACGGCGAGCTAGATAAGATCTATGAGACGCTGGCGCTGGCGGAGCGGCGCGGCCCGGGGCCTGTCGACCTCTTGCTGTGCTGCGGCGACTTCCAGGCGGTGCGCAACGAGGCGGACCTACGCTGCATGGCCGTGCCGCCCAAGTACCGCCACATGCAAACCTTCTACAGGTGAGGACGCGGCCCGGGCCAGGACTTGGTGCGGGGTGGGACTGGGTTTGATTTCCCTCTGCCCCTGGCTGCTTGTTTCTCTTAGATCCTTTGTTCGCTCTGTGTCTCTAACTGGTACCTAACTGAATATAGGGGTGAGGTAGTGGGAGGCGGGAAATGTATTCAGTTAGGTACTGTATTCAGTTAGGTACCAAATTGTGTCTGCTTAACTTTCAGCACCCTGTCTCATTAGGAGCTTAGGAAATGTCACTTTCCTTCTTTCCATACACCCATCTTATTCATTTCACACGGGATCGAAGCCTGGGAGGGGACAACCTGGAGGAAGAAGCTGACAGGTTTAGATAACTACCTTGTACTTGATAGGGCTCTGGAATTAGTTCATTTAGTGATCCTGGAGTTTTTACTGGGCGCCTGCTATGTGCTTGTGGTTCTAGAAAGATAAGGTTATGGCAATGAACTCGACACAGTTCTTGACTTATTTGAACAGGCACTGACTTGAGGCCCAAGGTGGAAGCTCTTCATTCCTAAGGGCAAGGATGGATACTGGGCAATTTTTTTTTTTTTGAGACAGAGTTTCACTCTGTTGCCCAGGCTGGAGTGCAGTACCGCGATCCTGACTCACTGCAACCTCCGTCTCCTGGGTTGAAGCGATTCTCCTACCTCAGCCTCCCGAGTAGCTGGGATTATACCCAGCTAATTTTTGCATTTTTAGTAGAGACGGGGTTTCACCACGTTGGCCAGATTGGTCTCGAACTCCAGACCTCAGGGGATCCGCCCGCCTCTGCCTTCCAAAGTGCTGGGATTACAGGAGTGAGCCACCGCGCCCAGCCCCGGGCAATTCCTTTTGAAAGAGCTTTTTAACTTTTTATGATGAGGTCAATTTCTTTTTGTTGTTGTTGTTTTTTCAGAACTTATTTGCTTTTCTACTATGCCCAGTTGTGGTAACTGACTTTGCTCTTATGTTCTAGGTATTACTCTGGAGAGAAAAAAGCCCCAGTTCTCACGCTCTTCATTGGGGGAAACCATGAAGCCTCAAATCATTTGCAAGAGTTACCCTATGGTGGCTGGGTGGCACCAAACATTTATTATTTAGGTATGTGATTGTGTTTGTGGATAGTTTTTTTTCCTGGGATGGAAGAGTCTATCAGGATTTGCGCTAGTTGGGCTGTGTCCTAACAGGTATGGTGTTTGGAGAATGTCATTAATTTAAATAGTTAATCATGAAAATTTAATTAAGATAGTTAATTATTAAATGGTTGATCATGATAATATGCCCTTCATCTAGTGTTTTAAGCACTAGCTAATATAATTGAAAGACCTCACACACTATTTGTAATCGCTTCATTTTTTCTTACAATTTTTATTGAATTAAAAAAATACCTTAAACTTTTATTAATAGAAATTCTTAAGCATACACAAAAGTAGAGTATAGCATGATGAATCTCAGTACCTATTACCCAGCTTCAACCACTATTATATTGAAGTCTCCTGGTTTTTTTTTTTTTTTTTTTTTGTGGGAAGAGATGACTAGAGTATTTAAAGCAAATCCAACTGTTAGATTATTTCACTTATACATATTTCAGTACGTGTTTTTAAGTGATGAGGATCTTTAAAAATACTACTACAGTACTGTTATTATACTTAACTGAAGTACTCATTATCTATTGCCATGTTCATGGTCAGATTTCCCTGCTTAACCTAGGGATGTCTGCTTTACAATTGGTTTAAATAGGACCCAGACAAGGCCAGCCCATTTCATTTGGTTGTCACGACTCTGAAGTCTATTAGACTATAATAATCTCCCTGTCTCTCTTTTTCATGCCATTTACTTGCTGAAGAAAACACGAAATTTGTCCTGTGGCATTTCCTGCATTCAGGGTTTAGCTGATTGGATTCCTTTTATCCTCTGCATTTCCTATAATCTGCTTTTAGATTGACAGATTTGATTAGATTGTTTCAATATTAGTCCCTATAAACTATATAGCCTTTTCATCCCTTTATTTTTCGAGACAAGGTCTGGTTCTGTTGCCCTGGCTGGAGTGCAGTGGCTCCATCTTAGCTCATTCATCTCAGCCTCTGGCCTTCCAGGCTCAAGCCATCCTCCCACCACAGCCTCCCAAGTAGCTGTGACTTCAAGCGTGTACCACCATGCCTGGCTAATTTTTTTGTTTTTTTGTATTGTTTTGTGGAGACTGAGTTTGGCCATGTTTTCCACGCTGGTCTCGAACTCATAAGCTCAAAGTGATCCGCCCACCTGGGCCTCCAAAGTGGTGAGATTACAGGGATGAGCCATCCCACCTAGCTTCATCCCTTTATTTAAATGTATATTCTTTCTAGAACTGTTTATAGGTTTTACCAATGATGAGATTGTAATTTCAGAAATTTAGTTTCCCTACTTTGCTACTTATTGATCATCTTTTGATGTATTCGTTCTATATTACAATATTGTGAAAAAGTGAAATTGTCAGAAGATGATCAATCAGAAATGAAACTAGAAGCTGCAGGTTCTTTATACCTTACCTGTTGATTTTCAGGTTTATACATGTAAGTCCATCATAGGACATTTTCCGCCTCCCACTACCTCCCCCGTGTATTCAGTTAGTTACCAAATTATGTCTGTTTCACTTTCAGCACCCTATCTCATTTGTCCCTTCCGCAATCTACTTAATGTTTTGGCTCATCTAATTCCAGACCTTGCCTTTATATACTTTTATAATATATCCCTAATACACTGTTGGCATATTATTATGTAAAAAGGGTAACCTCATCATGGTGCTTAATTTTCAAATAATTTTAGAACTGTGTGGAATTCCATCTAAATGGAATGGTTTATTCAGTCAGTGTAAAGAGATTCCTTTTACCTACAGTAATTTTATTTAACTGTATTGTTTAGGTTTGGCTGGTGTGGTAAAATACCGAGGTGTAAGGATCGGTGGAATCTCTGGTATCTTTAAATCTCATGACTATCGGAAAGGTATTGTTTTGAGAATTATTTTTAAACTTTAGAACTCGCATGCCCCAGAGTGACTTAAGCATAATATATACTTTGACTCTTTCATATATCTTTGTATCCTTGATCTAGTTTTATCAAGTCTTAGTATTTTGCTAGTTTTTATTTTTATTTTTAAGAAATAAAACAGTATAGATACAATTAAAGTTCATTGTTTATCTGTCCTCAATCTCATTCCCTTCTTTTCTTCCCTCCCTCTCTTTGCCAAGCAGTCACTATGTTGAATTTGGTGATTATAATTTACTTGATTATTTTACATCATTACCACATGTATAAGAGCTTTAAACAATGTACTTGTTTTAAGCTTCATATAAATGTATCATATTGCTTGTATCTTTCTCCAACTTGCTTCTTTGTTTAACATGTTTTGAAATCCGTGTTGATACATTTAATCTAATCTGTTCATCTGTGAATAATATTCCATTATATAAGTATATCACAACTGCCTATTCATTTCATTGTGTTTGAATGAATTATACCTTGATTTCAAAATTAAAGGAATAGCTTGGATTCACATCAATTTCACAAATTTCATGAATTAAGTTGGCAGCTAAAACTTACATCCTGAATGTAACTGTTACAAGTCTGTTCCCTGCCGCTTGGCTCTTTCTTATTCTAAACTGTTGAAATGGAGGTACAAAATAGGCTGTCTTCTCTGTGGCAGGTGTGAGTACAAATTGGAACCACTCTTGGGAAGATGTTTATCAGTTTTTTCTGTTTTATCTCAGGGATATCATTTATGCATGTAATACACATATTTCTTTTTTGGCTTAAAACAACAATAATTTGTTATTTTATTAATATTGGGCGTAAGGAACTAGTCTCCAGTCAACATTTAGAAAGTAACTGAAGTGTGCCAGCAACCATGTGTGGGACCTTAGAAAGCACATACACCCTTAGTTGAGCCCGCACAGGAGACTGCAGTCCACCATCTTTTAAAAAAATTTCCCTAGATAACTTTTTAAAATCATATATACTGAAGGTGTACATGATATTTTGGAAACTTGTGTATATGTCTTTGTATTTGCAGTGTTTAAGGAAATTGAATATAGCTTATTTTTCTTCTTCAATCTAAGGTCATTTTGAGTGCCCCCCTTATAATTCATCTACAATCAGGAGCATATATCATGTGAGAAATATTGAAGTCTATAAATTAAAACAGGTATGTAAAAAGTGCATTACAGCAGACTTGAAAAAATTTTGAAGTAATTCTGTACCAAAATGTATTTTGGTCATATTGGTATGCTACTTTCAAGAAGAGCAATTCAGTATTTTTTAAATGTGGATCTTGAGTTGTTTTTAGGAGTTTCACGATGAACATTTTGTTTTTCTTTTTTTGAGACAGAATATCACTCTGTCGCCCAGGCTGAAGTGCAGTGGCATGATCTCAGCTCACTGCAACCTCCGCCTCCTGGGTTCAAGCGAGTCTTGTGCCTCCACCTTCTGAGTAACTGGAACTATGGGCGCCCACCACCACACCTGCCTAATTTTTTGTATTTTTAGTAAAGGCAGGGTTTCACCATGTTGGCCAGGCTGGTCTCGAACTCCTGACCTCAGGTGATCTGCCTGCCTCAGCCTCCCAAAGTGCTGGGATTACAGGTATGAGCCACCGTGCCCAGCAAATTTTTTTTACTTCAATAATTATGAGTTTATTTTAGTAAGAATGAAACATTTAATTCATGATTTCAAATATTACTTAGGGTAAGGCTAAAGAATACCTATTAAAATAAAATTATATTTAAAAGAAAATATTAAAGTGATATTTTAAAGAAAATATTAAAATAAACATTTTATGTAATAGTAATTAAGTAATGGTGTTAAATAGAAAATAAGTAATAGTAAAGATGATAGAGGAAATGGGAAAATTGTGAAGGTGGTATGGAAACACTGCTTAATTGCAGAGTAGGTGAGACTAGGTTTTCGTTTGAGAACCCATTACATGGCTGACACTGGGCCAAGCAGACTTCACACTTGGTATTTCATATAATCTCCACTCAAATCCTATGAGATAGATCTTACTCTTAACTTCATTCCTTTACGGATGAGAAACCAAGGCTCAGACAGGTAAGTAACCTGCCCAGGACTTCCCAAAGTTTAGTGATAGAGCCTGCCTGACTGCACTCATGCCCATCACACTGTCTGTAGAGCCTCTGCAGGAGCCTAATGATGCTTGCAAGTGTTTCTTTTATGCTCTATGCATACAGTTCCCTCAAATAGATTTTCTTTTTCACCTATCTAAATCCTACCAGTCCTTTAAGACCCAACTTAGATGCCATTTCCCAACCATGACTTTTCTTCTTTTTTTTGAGACAAGGTCTCACTCTGTCACCCAGGCTGGAGTGCAGTGGTATGATCATGGCTTGGCTCACTGCAGCCTCAATCTGCCAGGCTTGGGTGATCCTCCCACTTCAGCCTCCCTAGTAGCTAGGACTACAGGCATGCATCACCTCGCCCAGCTAATTTTTTTCGTATTTTTTTACAGAGTTTCACCATGTTGCCCAGGCTCGTCTCAAACTCCTAAACTCAAGTGATCCTCCTGCCTTGGCCTCCAAAGTGCTGGGATTACAGGCATGAGCCACCGTGCCCAGCCAACCATGACTTTTCTAGTTTAGAGTCATTACCCTAGTCTGAATTTTTGTTGCATCTATTGGCCATACCAGTTATTCAGTGGTTAGTCATATCTAATATTTTGTATTGTCTTGAGCAGTTACTTTAAGTTTTTTTTTTTTTTTTTGAGACAAAGTTTTACTCTTGTTGCCCAAGCTGGAGTGCAACGGTGCGATCTTAGCTCACTGCATGCTCTGCCTCCTGGGTTCAAGTGATTCTCCTGCCTCAGCCTCTTGAGTAGCTGGGATTACAGGTGCCCACCACCACGCCCGGCTAATTTTTTATATTTTAAGTAGAGAAGGGGTTTCACCATGTTGGCCAGGCTGGTCTCGAACTCCTGACCTTCAGGTGATCCACGCACCTCAGGCTTCCAAAGTGCTGGGATTATAGGCATGAACCACTGCACCCAGCCGGTATTTAAGTGGTGTTAATTTCGTTTTTCGAGTATTCGTTTCAGATTACTTGAAGGTTCTGGAGATAAGTCTGGAGTATATTTTGTTTCCTTTAGTTGTTTAATTAAATACTAATTTATGTAGTAAACAGAGTTTTTTAGTGTATACTATGTCAGCCTATTATAATTTTTTTTTTCCTGATAAATCTTTGGGTTTACTGAATCAGTCATGTTAGAGGTCTCGTGAAATCTGGTTTCTCTGGATCTTCAAAATAGTAATTTCTTTTTTCTTTTTTTTTCTTTTTTTGAGATGGAGTTTCACCCTTGTTGCCCAGGCTGGAGTGCAATGGCATGATCTCGGCTTACTGCAACCTCCACCTCCCGGGTTCAAGCGATTCTCCTACCTCAGTCTCCCTAATAGCTGGGATTACAGGCAGATGCCACGACGCCCAGCTAATTTTTGTATTTTTAGTAGAGATGGGGTTTCACCATGTTGGTCAGGCTCGTTTCCAATTCCTGACCTCAGGTGATCACCTGCCTCGGCCTCCCAAAGTGCTGGAATTACAGGCGTGAACCACTGCACCCAGCCCAAAGTAGTAATTTCTTTACCAAAGAAGAAAAGAACTATGGTCATCGTGTATTTTAGAAGCTAAGTGCTAAAGATCTTAGATGATTGGCAGTCCAGAGTCTGTCTCCATTGCCTTGCCTTGCCACTGAAAATAAGAATGATTTATGAGCAGAGAAAATGCACCTTTTCTTTGCCTAGATGAATGAGTAGCCTAGTATTTTTATCATTCTCTTAAAGTGTCCTTAAAATGAATTACACAGAATTCTAGAGATCTCAGTGGGTGAATGGTTGTATGGTGGTAGAGAGAAAGGAGGGGATTGTTTTTATTAATCTATTTTAAGAGTTTTCTTTTTTCTTTTTCTCTTTTGAAAGCTGAAGCAGCCTATAGATATATTCTTGTCTCATGATTGGCCAAGAAGTATATATCATTATGGAAATAAGAAGCAACTTCTTAAGACTAAATCTTTTTTCCGACAAGAAGTGGAAAATAACACATTAGGAAGTCCAGCTGCCTCAGAGCTTTTAGAGCATCTAAAACCTACTTACTGGTTTTCTGCCCACCTTCATGTGAAGTTTGCCGCCTTGATGCAGCATCAGGTAGAAAACAAAATATTTATTCTCTCATTTAACACACATTTATCGAACATCTGTGGACCAGACACAGTTGTAAAGTAAGAGAAAGAAGTAAAAGATAACTTACCTCTTATGAGTAGCTCAATATATGATTCTGGGAAAAGACAAGCAATTACAAAATAGTACAGTAAGTTTGAGAGAAAACTTAGGCAGTGGGAGCACATAAGCCAGACTGGTGGGATGGGAACGTGGGAGATGACGATAGAGAAGGTTTTCAAAAGGCGATAGCTGAACTGAGTCTTGAAATGCCAGGAACAAACAGACTGTAAGGGTATTTTATTTAGAGGGACTGACGTGCAGAGGCTAAAGGTCTGAGAGCATGGGGTGTTTGAGCGCTTGTAGGTAGTTCCTGTGGGACTAAGGCATAGGGACTGATGAAGCTGGAACAAGATCATAACTGCCTTCTAGGGGCCATGCTCTGAAGTTCAGGTTTTTGTTTTTTTTTTTTTTTGAGACGGAGTCTCGCTCTGTCGCCCAGGCTGGAGTGCAGTGGCCGGATCTCAGCTCACTGCAAGCTCCGCCTCCCGGGTCTACGCCATTCTCCTGCCTCAGCCTCCCGAGTAGCTGGGACTACAGGCGCTCGCCACCTCGCCCGGCTAGTTTTTTGTATTTTTTAGTAGAGACGGGGTTTCACCCGTGTTAGCCAGGATGGTTTCGATCTCCTGACCTCGTGATCCGCCTGTCTCGGCCTCCGAAAGTGCTGGGATTACAGGCTTGAGCCACCGCGCCCGGCCGAAGTTAAGGTTTTAACCAGAGATGGTGGGGAAATTTGGGGAGTGATGAAATCAGATTTTCATTTTAGAAAGATTAGTTTGACAGCATTGTTGTGTATGGATTGGAGTACTGTAAAATGGGAGGCAGAGCAGGCTATTTAAGCAAAAGAAAAGGTTTTAACCTAAGGCAAAGAGAGAATACGGAGAATGAAGTAGATTCTAGAGAGATTTTAGAAGGAGAATCATTGTGATTTGGTGACTGGGGGAGAAGAGAGTCCAGGATGATCCTCCGTTTTCTTTGCTTAACTGCATGGATGATGTACTTGATGGAAGGTAGAAAATAAATATATACTTATAATTAAAATTCTATGGAAGTATGCATTTCTTCCTTTCACCTCTGATTCTGGCTGAACTCTGACTTACCCATAAAGTATTCCATAGGAAAACTGTTTAGAAAATTCTGGGTTAACAGAGTTACAGATTTCTTCTTGGAAACATTTAGAGAATTTCTGAGAGTCTTTATTGCACTAATGGGCATTCCCTTTCGAGTAGAATGTGATGCTTCCCAAACTTAACCAAACACTTTTCTGTGTTAGAGGTACACTTTAAAAATGTTCCTCAAACACAGTTTGGAAGGTTTTGTCTGAAAATATTCCTATAGGCCCTTTGTATTGGGGATTTATTCTTCTCACTTCCCAGTTTCACTGGGAGACGGAGAGGTTACTCTTTTCATTGTGTTTCTGCATTAATGATATGTTTGACCTCTTTGTAATTGGCTTCTCAACCTCCTCTGACTGCCACTTTCTATTTTAGCCCCTTTACCAGCACCAAAGATCACTTTTCCTTGCAACTGCTTTGCTGCCAATATCTGCCTATAATTTCCATGCCTTCCATTTTTCTTAGTATAGATTGAGCATCTCTAATCTGAAATCTGAAATGCTCTAGAATCTGAAATTTTTGACATGACACACAATTTTCAGATTTTTGTATTAAGGATATTCAACCAGTATGTATTCTGCAAATATTCCAAAATCTGAAATTTAAAACACTTCTGGTCCCAAGCATTTTAGATAAGGCATACTCAACTTGTACCTCACCAGAACTGAACTGATGCTTGGTCCTCAGCAGGAGATACATAGCTTGCTTCCTTGTGTTTTTTCCCCCATGATGAAACTGGAACAGATCATGACTGCCTTCTAGAGGCCATGCTCTGGAGTTCAGGTTTTAACTAGAGATGCTGGGGAAAGGCTTTTTAACCTTTTCCACAATGACCTACATGTTTGTGACTCCCCCCATGTTTCTGACAATTCACCTTTGGAAAAAAAACTTTATTGGAGTATAATTTACATACCATAAAATAAACATGTTTTGGCGTGGTGGCTCATGCCTGTAATCCCAGCACTTTGGGAGGCCAAGGCAGGTGGATCACTTGAGGCCAGGAGTTCGAGGCCAGTCTGGCCAACATGGCGAAAGTACGTCTCTACTAAAAATACAAAAATTAGCTGGGCATGTTGGCGCACACTTGTAATCCCAGCTATTCAGGAGGCTGAGACATGAGAATCATTTGAGCCTGGGAGGCAGAGTTTGCAGTGAGCCAAGATCATGCCACTGCACTCCAATCTGGGCAACAGAGTAAGACTCTGTCTCAAAAAGAAAGAAAGAAAGAAAAAAACCACGTTTTAAATGAACAATTCAGTGATTTTTAGTAAGTTTCCAGAGTTGTGCTAATATCACATAATCTAGTTTTAGAACTTGTCCATCACTCCCGAAGATTCTTTGTGCCTGCTTGCAGGTAATCCTTGTTCCTACCCTCAGCTCCAGGCAAGCACTAACTTGCTTTGTGTTTCTATAGATTTGCCTTTCCTGAGCATTCATTTAAATGGAATCATAAAATATATAGTCTTTGACAACTGATTTCTTTCATTTGCTTGATTTTGAGATTCACTCATATTGTAGCATGTATCAATATTGCATTCCTTTTTAGTGCTGAGTAATAGTTCATTCTATGGATATATCACATCTATTTTTGGTGGTATAGCTAAGAAATCTTTGCCTAACCCACAGTTACAAAGATTTTCTCCTATGGGTTCTTCTAAAAATTGTACAGTTTTAGTTCTGCCAGTTTACTTTTAAGCTCTTTTGTTTATCTTTAATCCTTTAAGCTTTGATTTATGTATATTCAATGCTTTGAGTTAATATCGTCATCATTAGTTTTTGCTTTGAATTTTGTAGGAAAATTGAAGCTCTGAGAAGTTAAATGCCTTTTCTTATACACAAGTGGGTATAGAATTAACTTATTTTGGAAAAGTAACAGTTATTCCTTTGATACACAACTTAGGGGTATGTGTAATAAAGATTATTTTCATCCTATTCTGTGTATGAAGAATTACTGTGATTGTTTTAACATTCTTTCTTAAATCACGATTCATATTGTCCAGGCAAAGGATAAAGGACAGACAGCCAGAGCAACCAAATTTTTAGCCTTGGACAAATGCTTACCACATAGAGATTTTCTTCAGGTAAGAAGAACGAAGTGGCTTTATAATATAGTTGTACTCTTCCAGAGACTTAAAAAAATATTAATTTTCCTTTCAGAATTTTTTTGTGCTCTTTGTAATTTACATATTCTGAGAATTCTGTGGGAGTATTTTAGTTATTCATGTTTTAAAATTAAATGGGTTTATTTAAAATTAATTGAGATTAAATTTAAATTAAATTTCTTTTTATTTTATTAAATTATATTAAAGTTCTTAGGCTGTTAAAAATAAATATATATTTCTTAATGTTGATTTCATCCTGTAGATATTAGAGATAGAACATGACCCCAGTGCTCCTGATTACTTGGAATATGATACTGAATGGCTCACTATTCTCAGGGCTACAGATGATCTTATTAATGTGACTGGTCACCTATGGAATATGCCTGAAAATAATGGCCTGCATGCAAGGTAAGTCAGACTTTATTTAGGACCTGCTTTTTCCATTGCATTCATAATTTTTGTGTCTCCCACCTTTGTTTTGTTTTGTTTTGTTTTGTAACGGGGTCTAGCTCTGTTATCCAAACTGGAGTACGGTGGTGTGATCTTGGATCTTAGCTCACTGCATCCTCCGCCTCCTGGGCTAAAGGGATCCTCTCACCCCTGCCCCCAGAGCAGCTGGGACCATAGGCACACGCCACCATGCCCAGCTAATTTTTTGATATTTTTGGTACAGATGGGGCTTTCCCATGTTGCCCAGGTTGGTCTTGAACTCCTGAGCTCAAGCAATCCACTTCCCTTGGCCTCCCAAAGTACTGGGATTACAGGTGTGAGCCGCTGTATCAACCTCCACCGTTGTTTTTAATCAAGGGAATTATTGTTGAATGAGTATCAGAACAATTCAGTTTGCAGGTTTTCCATCTAAAAGAGACAGGAAAATGGACTGTTGAGCATTACCTCAAATAAATTTATAAGTGAGTAAGTGTACACAAAACTATAATATGGTAAAGATATAGTCCACACATTAAAATTGTTGTGGAGTATGAGTTAAAGATGGCTTTTTCTAAGAATTATTTTTATTTCTAAATGGTCCTTTGCTAAATTAACTGTAACTTTAAAAATGGAATTTTGATAGATGGCTTGTTTTTTATCCTTGCACCTGAAGTCTAGAATTAGACTTCATCATTTATTGTTTAGAGCTAATAAAATGTAAAAAGCTATTGTTTTGTACTTTTATAGGTGGGATTATAGTGCAACAGAAGAAGGTATGAAAGAAGTGTTGGAAAAATTGAATCATGACCTCAAGGTTCCGTGTAACTTTAGTGTAACAGCTGCTTGTTATGATCCTAGCAAGCCACAGACACAAATGCAGCTGATTCATAGGATCAATCCTCAGACTACTGAATTTTGTGCCCAACTTGGCATCACAGACATCAATGTTAGGCTTCAGAAGTCCAAGGAAGAACATCATGTGTGTGGTGAATATGAAGAACAGGATGATGTGGAGAGTAATGACTCTGGAGAAGACCGGAGTGAATATAATACAGACACATCTGCTCTATCTTCTATTAATCCAGATGAAATAATGTTAGATGAAGAAGAAGAAGATGAAGATAGTATTGTAAGTGCACGTAGTGACATGAATACACCATCTGTAGAACCTTCTGATCAAGCTTCTGAGTTTTCCGCAAGTTTCTCTGATGTCAGGATCTTGCCAGGCTCTATGATTGTGTCTTCTGATGATACGGTGGATTCCACAGTTGATAGAGAGGGGAAACCTGGTGGGACTGTGGAATCAGGGAATGGAGAGGACTTAACCAAGGTGCCATTGAAGAGGCTGAGTGATGAACACGAACCTGAACAAAGAAAAAAAATTAAGAGGAGGAATCAAGCCATTTATGCTGCAGTGGATGATGATGATGATGCAGCTTAAGACAATTTACTTGTTTTGTTTTTGTTTCTGTTTTTTTGAGACGGAATTTCACTCTTGTCAGACAGACTGGAGGGCAATGGTGTGATCTCGTCTCACTGCAACCTCTGCCTCCCGGGTTCAAGCAATTCTGCCTCAGCCTCCGAAGTAGGTGGGACTACAAGTGCCCGCCACCGCACCCGGTTAATTTTTAGTAGTGACAGGGTTTCACCATGTTGGCCAGGCTGGTCTCAAACTCCTGACCTCAGGCGATCCACCTGTCTTGGCCTCCCAAAGTGCTGAGATTACAGGCGTTAGCCACTGTGCCTGGCCGACAATTTACTTGTCTTAGTATTATAAATAGATATATGATTTTTGAGACTGTATTTTTAGAGCTGAATTTTTGACGAAAGACTTAACTTTATAATAATGAAGATACACTAGAGAATTTTAGTTAGATATTGACTTTAGGCTTTTGTATGTTTCAGATGCAAACATATTAAAACTTTCATATATTTACTTGACTGGGTATCTTTTTTTTTTGAAGACATACATTATTCACTTCTACTTTTACAATAAACACTTATTTAACATCTACTTTGTGCCAAGCACTCTGCTATAATATGGGACCATAAAGATAAGTAAGACAAGGATTTTTGCCTTCAAGGACTTGCTATCACTGTAAACATTTTGATGTATACAATATGGCTATATTATATTTTGTTTTATAAAATCAAGTCATTGTATATACTATGTATGCTTTTCATTTATTATAAATATTTTTTCTAATCAGCTTTTAATATCTGTCAAATAAAAATTGAAATTGAAGATGGTATATAAGATTTCAGGAAATAAACTACTTTGAATACTAAACATTGGTAAACGTACAATCTTATATTTGCTGAGATTAGTATAACCCTGCTGACTTTTGCATATTGTGTTCTTTTTTTTTTTGAGACGCAGTCTCACTCTGTTGCTGAGGCTGGAGTGCAGTGGCCGGATCTCAGCTCACTGCAAGCTCCGCCTCCTGGGTTCACACCATTCTCCTGCCTCAGCCTTCTGAGTAGCTGGGACTACAGGCGCCTGCAACCATGCCTGGCTAATTTTTTGTATTTTGTTTACTAATTTTTTGTATTTTATTTACTACTAAACAAAATACAAAACGGGGTTTCACCATGTTAGCCAGGATGGTCTTGATCTCCTGACCTCGTGATCCACCCACCTCGGCCTCCCAAAGTGCCGGGATTACAGGCGTGAGCCACCGTGCCCAGCCAGCATATTGTGTTTTAACTTTAGCTTTAATTTTCATGTAACTATAGTAACTATGTAGGTCATTTTTGGCATCGTTCACCCCATAGTTTTAATTACTAGCAAGGATCAAGCTGCACAAATACTGCCCCTCATGCTGCGTGATGGATTGCTAATATTAAAGTATTTTTGAAGATCTGTATAGAAAAACTACACCTCTGTGCTATCTCTGGTTAAACTACCTGGGCCACCTGAACAGATTGTCACTCTGTACTTAAAGTCGTGGAATCCAAGATTGTTCCATGATCTCATCAATCCATGGCAGTCCAAATCCAGGAGTTAATCTAGGAGAATAATGTAGTGCTTGGCTTCTACCTTGTCAACATTTGACTTCGTAAAGGTCTATTATTTTGGGGATTTTATCTTTATTTCCTTCCATTTTTTGGTTTACTTTCTTTTTTGAGTTGAATATTTAATTCACTTATTTTACTTTTTTTTTTTTTGAGACAAGGTCTCACTCTGTCGCCCAGGTGGGAGTGCAATGGCACAATCTTGACTCATCACTGCAACCTCCACCTCCCAGGTTCAAGGCAATTCTGGTGTCTCAAGGTGAATCTCATGCCTCAGCCTCCCAAGTAGCTTGGACTGCAGATGCCTGCCACCATGTCCAGCTAATCTTTGTATTTTTAGTAGAAATAGAATTTCACCATGTTGGCCAGGCTGGTCTTGAACTCCTGGCCTCAAGTGATCCACCTGCCTTGGCGTCCCAAAGTGCTGGGACCACAGCCATGAGCCACCATGCCTGGCCCACTTATTTCATTTTATTTATTTATTTATTGAGACAGAGACTCACTCTGTCACTCAGGCTGGAGTGCAGTGGCGTGATCTCGGCTCACTGCAGCCTCCACCTCCTGGGTTCAAGCGATTCTCCTGCTTCAGCCTCCCGAGTAGCTGTGACTACAGACCCACGCCACCACACCCAGCTAATTTTTGTATTTTTAGGAGAGACGGAGTTTCACCATGTTGGCCAGGATGGTCTCAATCTCTTGACCTCGTGATCCGCCCGCCTCGGCCTCCCAAAGTGCTGGGATTACAAGCGTGAGCCACTGTTCCCGGCTTGCTTTATTTATTTAGTTAGTTATTTAGTTATTTTTGAGACAGAGTCTCACTCTGTTGCCCAGGCTGGAGTGCAGTGGCACAATCTCAGTTCACTGCAACCTCCACCTCCCGGCTTCAAGCGATTCTCCTGCCTCAGCCTCCTGAATAGCTGGAACTACAGGTGTCCGCCACCAAGTCCAGCTAATTTTTGAATTTTTAGTGGAAATAGGGTTTCACCATGTTGGCCAGGCTGGTCTCAAACTCCTGGCCTCAAATGATCCACCCGCTTCGGCCTCCCAAAGAGCTGGGATTACAGGCCTGAGCCACCATGTCCAGCCTGGCCCACTTACTTTTATTCCCGTTATTTACATAAAGTATTTAAAGCTATGACCAGGCACAGTGGCTCATACCTGTAATCCCAACACTTTGAGAGGCTGAAGCAAGAGGATTGCTTGAGCTAAGGAGTTTGAGACCAGCCTGGGCTGTAGTGAGACCTCGTCTCTACAAATTAATAAAAATTAGCTGGGTGTGGTGGCACGTGCCTGTGGTCCCAGATACTTGGAACGCCGAGAAGGAAGGATTGCTTGAGACTAGGAGGTTGAGGCTGTAGGGAGCTGTGATCATCAAACTGCACTCAGCCTGGCTGACAGGGTGAGACTGTCTCAAAAGATAGAAAGAAAAAGCTATGAATTTCCCCCGATTGCTGATTTAATTGAATTGTAAAAATTCTGCCATTTATTGTTTTTCCCCAGAAATTTTTATTAAAGATAAAAGCAGAAACAAATATTAGAGTTAATAAATGGTGTTTCTCAAAAAATCTAGATAATCCTCTAGCTTACCTAGTCAAAAAATGAAGCACACATTAGAAAGAAAGAGAAAGCACAAATATAGAAGGAAAGAAAGAAAAAAAAAGAAAAAAAGGAAGGAAGGAAGGAAAACGAAAGAAGGAAGGAAAGAAAAGAAAAAGAAAAGGAAGGAAGGAAGAAAGAGAAAGAAAGGAAAGAAAGAAAGAAAGAAAGAAAAGAAAGAAATTGCCATACTAAAGAACCTCCTGGCCCGAAAAAAAAGAAAGAGAGAGAGAGAGAGAAAGAAAAGAAAGAAAGAAGGAAGGAAGGAAGGAAGGAAGGAAGGAAGGAAGGAAGGAAGGAAGGAAGGAAGGAAAGAAAGAAAGAAAGAGAAAGAGAGAGAAAAGAGAAATTGCCATACTAAAGAACCTCCTGGCCCAGATGGTTTCGGGAGGAAACTACCCAATCTTTTAAAGCCTAGATAATTTCTGGCCAGGTGTGGTGGCTCATGCCTGTAACCCCAGCACTTTGGGAGGCTGAGGCAGGCAGATCACCTGAAGCCGGGAGTTCAAGACCAGCCTGACCACCATGGAGAAATCCCCGTCTCTACTAAAAATGCAATATTAACCAGGCATGGTAGCGCATGCCTGTAATTCCAGCTACTCGGGAGACTGAGGCAGGAGAATCGCTTGAACCTGGGATGCGGAGGTTGTGGTGAGCCGAGATCATGCTATTGCACTCCAGCCTGGGCAACAAGAGCAAAACTCTGTCTCAAAAAAAAAAAAAACAAAAAAAAAAAAACAGATAATTTCTGTTAGATAAATTGTTTTAAAATATATAAAATTAAATAAAGTTTGCAGTTTCTTTTTATGAAAGTATCACATTGATGTCTAAATCTGAAAAAATTATACAAAAAAACCCTGTAAATCTCATATATAAATATCAATGCAAAAATCCTAAATAAAATATTAGAAAGCAATCCATGGCACACTTTATAATGATATGGCATGACCGATACAAAAATGATTCAATATTAGGAAGTCTGTTTACATAATTCACACATTAATACACCTAAGGCCAAACATCATGATTATTGTCATGGACAATGAAAAGGTCTTTGACAAAATTCAACACCAATTTCTGATTTTGTAAAAAAAAATAATAAACAAAAAGTAGCATCTTACTTAATGGGAAAGCACTAAGTATTCCCATCAAAGCAAAGGAACAAAACAAGGAAACCCACTACCTCCCTTACATTTTAACATTGTATTGGAAAGAACAAAACAATCACAAAAAGAACACAATGAGGGGAATCAGAATTGCAAAAGAAAAGGCATCCATATACAGGTGATCTCATAGTTTAGGTGGAAAACAAGAAAATTACAATTAGGCCAGTCACGGTGGCTCACGCCTGTAATCCCAGCACTTTGGGACGCCGAGGTGGGCGGCTCACGAGGTCAGGAGATCGAGACCATCCTGGCTAACACGGTGAAACTCCATCTCTACTAAAAATACAAAAATTAGCCGGGTGTGGTGGGGGAGCGCCTGTAATCCCAACTTCTCAGGAGGCTGAGGCAGGAGAATGGTGTGAACCCAGGAGGCGGAGCTTGCAATGACCTGAGATTGCACCACTGCACTCCAGCCTGGGCAACAGAGCAAGACTGTCTCAAAAAAAAAAAAAGAAAGAAAATTACAATTAAAAGTAATTCAAACAATCCTATACCTCAGTAAAGTAATAAGATAAAATTAACATAGAAATCAGTTTTCACACACACAATTACCAGTGACATAACACCAATAAGAATACTTAAGAAGTAGGCAAAACGTATAATGAGGAAAACCATAAAATATACTTGAAAAATACAAAAGTAGACTTTATGGTAAAATATCTTTTATTCTTGGATAGATGACAATTTTAAACATATCAATTATTCTCAAGTTACACAAATTTAAAATGATCCTAGTCATGATACCAATAGTTTTGTTTTGTTTTGTTTTGTTTGTTTGTCTAAAGCCACACAAGTTGATTTTAAAGTTTACTTGGAGAAATAAGAACAGACAGGAAACTTTCCAAAAAAGGGCAATGGAGGGATACTGGGCATATTATATATTAAAAACATACCATAAAACCTGCATGGGCCAGGTGCGGGGGCTCACACCTATAATCCCAGCAGTCTGAGAAGCTGAAGTGGGCGGATCACTTGAGGCCAGGAGTTTGAGACCAGCCTGGCCAATATGGCAAAACCCAGTCTCTACAAAAAGTACAAAAATTAGTGTGTGGTGGTGCACTCCTGTAGTCCCAGCTACTTGGGAGGCTGAGGTGGCAGGATCGCTTGAGCCCAGAAGGTGGAGGTTGCAGTAAGCTGAGATCACACTACTGAACTCCTGCCTAGGTGACAGAGCAAAACTGTCTTAAAAAAAAAAAAAAAAAAAAAATTCCTGTATAATTAAAACAATGTAGTACTGTGTAGTATTGATGCATTGGACAGATCAATGGACCAGAAAGACTGGAAATAGGCCCAAATGTATATAAAGTTTTCGTATTAAGTGACATCTGAAATTACTGAAGAAAAAGAATGTTTTTGTTTGTCTTTTCAGAGACAGGATATTGCTCTGTTATCCAGGCTGGAGTGCAGTGGTGTGATCATAGCTCACTGCAGCCTCAAATCTTTAAGCTCAAGCAGTCCTCCCATCCCAGCCTCCTGAGTAGCTAGGACTACAGGCATGTACCACCCCACTTGGCTAATTTTTTTAACTTTTTTTTTTTTTTTTGAGATGGAGTCTTGCTCTGTCGCCCAGGCTGGAGTGCAGTGGCTGGATCTCGGCTCATTGCAAGCTCCGCCTACCAGGTTTACGCCGTTCTCCTGCCTCAGCCTCCCAAGTAGCTGGGACTACAGGTGCCCGCCACCTCGCCTGGCTAGTTTTTTGTATTTTTTTAGTAGAGACGGGGTTTCACCGTGTTTGCCAGGATGGTCTCGATCTCCTGACCTCGTGATCCGCCCGTCTCGGCCTCCCAAAGGGCTGGAATTACAGGCCTGAGCCACCGTGCCTGGCCTAAATTTTTTTTGTAGAGATGGATTTCACTGTGTTGTCCATGTTGATCTTGAACTCCTGGCCTCAAGCAACCCTCCCATCTTGGCCTCCCAAAGTGCTAGGATTACAGGCGTGAGCCACTGCACCTGTTAAGATGATATTTTTAATAAATAGAGTTGGATATATGGATATTTATTTGGAAAGAAACTTGGGTTTATACTTTATATACCATAATAAACTCCAAAGAGATCAGAGATCTAAATGTGAAAAATGAAACCCTATAAATACCAGATGAAAACACAGGTAAATTTCCTTATAACCTGGAACGAAGGAAAGCCTCTGTAACTATATCTTAAAATGCAAACACAAGAAAAGATTGATACATTTTGACTATATATAAAAATAGATAACTTTTGCATGGCAAAGAAAACATACCATAAACAAAGTTAAAAGGTAAATGACAATCTGGTGATATATACTTGCAAGTCATCACCAACAAAGTGCTTATCTTCCCGAAATATAAACGATATAGACCCAGTAATCCCAGTTCTAGGAATATGTCCTAATGACATATGTCCACAAATTAAAAAAAAAAGCATAAGCACAAGGTTATTCATTGTAGCATTATTTGTAGTAGCATAAGATTAGAAATAACCTAAATGTTCACCAGAGGACTAGTTGAACAAACACCCAAAGAAATAAGATGAAGCCTTAAAAAATAGAAGAATGTGGTACATGAAATTTTATACGTGAATATTTATAGCAGCGTTATTCATGTTAGCCAAAAAGTAGGAATAACCCAAATGTCTATCAACCAATGAATGGATAAAATGTGGTATATCTATACAATGAAATATTACACAGCAGTAAAAAGGAATGAAGTGCTGATAAATGCTATGTGGATGAACCTTGAAAACATTATGCTAAGTGAAAGAAGCCAGACACAAAAATCCACATGTAAGACTCCATTTATATGAAATGTTCAAATTAGATAAATCTATAGAGATAGAAAGTAGATTATTGGTTGCCTAGGGCTGAAGGAAGGGAGTAGGGAATAAAGAGGAATAACTGCTAATGAATACAGGGTTTCTTTTGGGGGTGATGAATATGATCTCAAACTAGATTATGGTGATGGTTACACAACTCTGAATATATTGAAAACATTGAATTGTGGCTGGGTATGATGGCTCATTCCTGTAATCCCAGCACTTTGGGAGGCTGAGGCGCGCAGATCACTGGGTCAAGAGATCAAGACCATCCTGGCCGACATGGTGAAACCCTGTCTCTACTAAAAAAAAAAAATATAGGCCAGCCACGGTGGCTCATGCCTGTAATCCCAACACTTTGGGAGGCTGAGGTGGGCAGATCACGAGGTCAAGATATCAAGACCATCCTAGCCAACATGGTGAAACCCCGTCTCTATTAAAAATATAAAAATTAGCTGGGTGTAGTGGTGCACGCCTGTAGTACCAGCGACTTGGGAGGCTGAGGCAGGAGAATCACTTGAACCTGGGAGGCAGAGATTGCAGTGAGCCAAGATCGCACCACTGCACTCCAGCTTGGGCAACAGTGAGACTCTGTCTCAAGGTAAAAAAAAAAAAAATACAAAAATTAACTGGACGTGGTGGTGCATACCTGTAGTCCCAGCTACTCAGGAGGCTGAGGCAGGAGAATTGCTTGAACCCAGGAGGTGGAGGTTGCAGTGAGCCAAGATTGAGCCACTGTACTCCAGCCCAGCAACAGAGTGAGACTCTGTCTCAAAAAAAAAAAAAGAAAAAAGAAAAGGAAACATTGAATTGTACACTTAAAGAAAGAAGAATGTGAGAGATTCTTATAAACTGATATGGAGTGAGTTCTAGGTTATAAGTGAAAAAAGCCAGATGCAGAACAGTATATATGATATGGTTTGGCTCTGCGTCCCTACCCAAATTTCATCTTAAATTGTAATCCCTATAATCCCCACACATAGAGGGAGGGACATGGTGGGAGGTGATTGAATCATGGGGGTGGTTTCCCCCAAGCTGTTCTCATGATAGTGAGTGAATCATCATGAGATCTGATGGTTTTTATGTTTAACAGTTCCTCCTTCTCTTTCTCTCTTGCCTGCCACCATGTATGATGTGCCTGCTTCTCCTTCTGCCATGATTGTAAGTTTCCTGCATCCTCCCCAGTCTTGCAGAACTGTGAGTCAGTTAAATCTCTTTCCTACATAAATTACCCAGTCTCAGGTATTCTTCATAGCAGTGTGAAAATGGACTAATACAATATATTTTCTGCCAATAAGAAAGTTCACCTTCTGCTTTTTTTCTTTTGGTTTTGAATTTATAAAACATTTGCATGTTTCAAAAGTCAAACCTATATGGGAAGGTATACTCAGAGATGTCTTGTTTTCATTCTGAACTCCTTTATTCTCTTATCCCTCCCCAACTCTTTTTTTTTTTTTTTTAGTTTCTAGTTTATCCAATTATTTGAATTGGTACTATCTCAGGTGAACCTTTAACGTGGCGGAAGTTGTGAAAGTCATTGATTTTTGGCCTGTAAACCTCCATTCCTCTTTCTAGTACTGGTACCACATCTTATTTTTTTGAGAGTCACCTTTACTGCACTGGTGTCCAGCTCTTGCCCATTCGTGGGAAGTCACGTGACTCAAGTTGTACCAGTTGGATGCTCCTTCCTTGGAATACAAATCTTGATCAGAGAGATAAAGAGATGAAAATGGTTGGTGCTCATTAATTCCAGTGGCAGTAGCTTGACAAAACTATTGAGTAATTTCTACTATCTGTTCTACATTCTCAGGATTTCTCTTTTCTTAGCCTAGTTTTTCAGCCTTCCTTTCATCTTCTAATCACCAATCCCCCATTACCTTACCTCCTTCCAGTAAATTTCCCAGTTGTTTAATTTAGCCAGAGTGAGTTTTGGTGTTTGCAACCAAAATATCCTGACTTATACATATACTCTGAGTGTTAATGAGCTTGTCTTGGAGTGGAGGGAAAGTGCAAGGGAAGAAATAGAAGGCCCTTACCTGTTATTTTCTTCAATTTTTCGTTATCACCCTAGACCACTCATTTCTTTATTCAAGAAATATTTACTGAGATAAATATGTCCCAGGCACTATACCAGGGATATAATGGATGAGAAAAACCAGGTATAACTCCTGCCTTCATGGAGTTTATAGTACAATGAGATAAATTAATGTTAATAAAATAATCACACCAATAATAGTGAAATTCTAATTATAGTAGTGTCACACATGAGAGGAATATAAGTAGAAATTTGACTTACAAGTATTGTTTAATATTCTTATTGGAGGTCTTGGTCAAAAGTATAAAATATAAACCGAAAATAAGAAGTATAAGGGTTGGCCAGGAGGCGGAGGTTGCAGTGAGCCGAGATTGTGCCACTGCACTGTAGCCTGGCAACAGAGCAAGACTCTGTCTCGAAAAAAAAAAAAAAAAATCGGTAGCATTTTTCTACATCAGCAATAACCAGTAAGAAAAAATGAGAGCAAATGAAATAGCGAGAACAAATATGATAACATTTCTGGAAATTAATGGTTCAAAAAATGAGTAGACATCAATAAAGAAAAATTTTAAGTTATATTAAAAATAGTATTTTAATATTTACATAAATGAGGAAATAGTCCATGGTTCTGGATGTGATAGAATAACATTATAAAGTTGTCAATTAACAACTGCCAGTGATCTCAAACCACTTGAGAGAAAGTGTTCATGCCATTCTGGTAATTTAACAAATTGGAAAAGTAAAATTTTAATATGAATTATAGAAGTGAAATTATGTAGGACATTCAACATCAATTCTTTTTTTTTTTGAGACAGAGTCTCGCCCTGTCACCCAGTCTGGAGTGCAGTGGTGCAATCTCAGCTTACTGCAACCTCCACCTCTGGGGTTCATGATTCTCCTGCCTCAGCCTCCCAAGTTGCTGGGATTACAGGTGCCCACCACCGCGCCCAACTAATTTTTGTATTTTTAGTAGAGACAGGGGTTTCACCATGTTGACCAGGCGGGTCTCAAACTCTGACCTCGTGATCTGCCCACCTTGGCCTCCCAAAGTGCTGGGATTACAGGCATGAGCCACCACACCCGGCCTCAACATCAATTCTTTAAAGTAGATAAAGGTACTGATACAAGAAAGAACACTGTGAAATGTTGATATGACCACTATATTTATTATTAACACATAAAATGTGGAGAAGGAAGGCTAGGTGAGATTATCAAAGGATTCCAAAGCATTTCAGTTGCTTTTCTTTTCTTTTTTTTTTTTGAAGATGGATCCTTGCTCTGTTGCCCAGGCTGAAGTGCAGTGGTGCAATCTCGACTCATGGCAACCTCAGCCTTCTGGATTCAAATGATTCTTCTGTCTCAGCCTCCGGAGATTACAGGTGCCTGCCACCATGCTGAGCTAATTTTTGTATTTTTAGTAGAGATGGACTTTCTCCATGTTGGCCAGGCTGGTCTGGAACTCCTGACCTCGAGATCCTCCTACTTCAGCCTCCCAAGGTGCTGGGATTACAGACCTGAGCCACGATGCCTGGCCCTTCAGTTGCTTTTCTTTGTCCATTTTGGGCTTCTCCACTTACTGACTTACTGAGTCCAAAGTGGGAAATTGCTGGTGATTTCCTGAATTTTTCAGTAATACCTGTATCAAAATTCTGAACTCTCATCATAAGCTTGTGTTCATCAGTCATTGTTGGGATACTCATTTGGTTTTCTTTAAATTTTCTTTTTTTGAATTATTCATATATTCACACGATAAAACATATCTATTTTATCTCTGTCTTCCAGTCACCCAGTTCCTCTCTCTAGAGTCAATCAACATTATAAGTTGAATTTATCTTTTTCTCCTCTCTTTTGAGGAATATGGTGGCAATCTATATTCTACTTGTTACTTCACTTTTTTTCCACTTTAACAATCAGTATATCTTGGAGATGATTCCATGTCCATACACAAAAGTCTTTTTTGTTTTTTTATGGGTGCATTATATAAATGTATCTTATTAAACCAGTTCCTACTGATATACGCTAGGTTGTTTCTAACCCTTTGATAATACAAACAATGAAAATGTCATTTTACCTATGTGTAACTGGATCTCTAGGATAAATTCCTGGTATTAGAATTGCTAGTCAGGCCTGGCTTACACCTGTAATCCTGGTACTTTGGGAGGCTGAGATGGGTAGATCACTTGAGGCCAGGAGTTCGAGACCAGCATGGCTGACATGGCAAAACCCCATCTCTACTAAAAATACAAAAATTAGCTGGGCATGGTGGCGTGCACTTGTAATCCCAGCTACTGGGGAGGCTGAGGCACAAGAATTGCTTGAATTCAGGAGGTGGAGGTTGCAGTGAGCTGAGATCGTGCCACTGTGCTCTAGCCTGGGTGACAGAGTGAGATCCTGTCTCAAAAAAAAAAAAAAAAAGGATATGTTGGTTTATAATTTTGGTATGTACAGCTCAACTCCCCTTTGCAGAAGCTGATACAGATTTACGCTTCCAGGAATGTATGTTTCTCCACATCTTCCCCAACACCTTATATTATTAAATTTTATAAGCCTTTGCTTATCTTTTACTGTTAACTGCCTAGTCATAATTTTTTTTTTCTTTTTAGGGATGGGGTCTCACTTTGCCACCCAGGCTGCTGGAGTACAGTGGTGTCATCACAAATCACTGTAGCCTTGAATTCCTGGGCTCAAGTGATGCTCCTGCTTCGGCCTCCCAAGTAGCTGAGATTACAGGTGCACACCACCATGCCTGGCTAATTTTAAAAAAATTTTTGTAGAGATGGAGTCTCAATATGTAGCCCATGCTGGTCTCAAATTCCTGGCCTCAAGGGATCCTCCCTCCTCAACCTTCCAAAGTGCTGGGATTACAGATGTGAACCACTGCATCTGGCCAATTTTTGCCTGTTTTTTTATTGAATTAAATATAAATTTCTTATTGATTTGTAGAAGTTTCTATATAATAGGGAATTTATAATTTTGCTTTTGTCTCTGACTTACCCTTAAAGATACTGTAATCATTAGGCCTTTTTTTTTTTTTTCTTTTTTGAGATGGAGTCTGGCTCTGTCACCCAGGCTGTAGTGCAGTGGCATGATCTCAGCTCATTGCAACCTCCACCTCCTAGGTTCAAACAGTTCTTCTGCTTCAGCCTCCCGAGTAGCTGGGATTATAGGCATGGGCTACTGTACCCGGCTAAGTTTTGTATTTTTAGTAGGGATAGAGTTTCACCATGTTAGCCAGGCTGGTTTTGAACTCCTGACCTCAAGTGATCCACCCGCCTCAGCCTCCCAAAATGCTGGGATTACAGGTGTGAGCCATCGTGCCTGGCAGGTCTTTTTATATAATAAAATAATAAAATATAATAAAACACAGAATCAGAATATTCTACAACACAAGTATATGGCTGACTGAATTATAATGAGGTGAATGCTCCTGTAATTACCACCCAGGTTACCTGGGTGGCTAGAACTTTGCCAGTCATCCCAGAAGACCCTCTATATGCCCCATTCTGATCTCAACTCCCTCCCTTCCTTCATTATCCATTATCCTGTCTTTTACAATAATCACTTCTTTGTGTTTCTTCAGTTTTCCATCCATGTACAATCCTAATCACTACAGTTTAGTATTGTATATTCAAAAATTGCTATATCTTTAAAGCTTTTTTTTTTTTTTTTTTTTTTTTTGAGATGGAGTTTCACTCTGTGGCCTAGGCTGGAGCGCAGTGGCGCGATCTTCACTCACTGCAACCTCTGCCTCCCGGATTCTCCTGCCTCAGCTTCCTGAATAGCGATACTACAGGCACACACCACTACGACCAGCTAATATTTTGTATTTTTAGTAGAAATGGGGTTTCACCATATTGGCCATGCTGATCTTGAACCCTTGACCTCAAGTGATCTGCCCACCTTGGCCTCCCAAAGTGCTGGGATTACAGGCA
Source organism: Theropithecus gelada (assembly GCF_003255815.1). Taxonomy (NCBI): domain Eukaryota; kingdom Metazoa; phylum Chordata; class Mammalia; order Primates; family Cercopithecidae; genus Theropithecus; species Theropithecus gelada. The sequence goes on from NC_037669.1 coordinate 154,125,353, forward strand.
TGAGCCAGTGTGCCCAGCCTTAAAGTACCTTTTAATCTTCAGGAATCCCCTCCATTCTTTGTTTTCTTTACAATTTTTTCAGATTAAGAAACTGGAACTTCTGGTGTGTGGTTTTCTGCAGTCTGGATTTTGCTCTTGATACAGTTTAACAGATTTTGCTCTTGATACAGTTTTTCTCTATTGGCTGTATTACCTGCAAATCAGCAGCTGGAGCCAGAGGCTTTATTGGATTTAGGTATAATCCCTTTGAAAAGTCCATAGGTGGTGCTGTGTTCATTCATCAGGAGGCAAATAATGCCTGGTTTTCACTCTTTTTTGATATTAGCAGCTGTTGATGCCCAATGCCTGGAACCATTAGTTTACTGGGAGTTGCAAAATTGTAATATTCTAACTCAGTAATTTCTTTGCCATGTATTAGTTGGAATGCTTTTACATACATCTATAAATTGAAATATTTTTATAACTGCTGTTTTTACTGTCAGTAACCACAAGTACAATTTTATATAGGAAATATAAAATAAATCTTTGGTTCTCTCTCTTACCAATTTTCAAGATAGTGATTTGAGTATCTATCATGATCCAAAACTGGTCAATTAGGTTTTTAAAAAATATCATGAGTCTATGATTTTAAATATATTTGAAGAGTTTTGATCAACTGCAATGATTATGCCTTATAAAACTAAAAGTATCCTATTTTTGTTCAGTAGAAACCTCCTCAAATTGGTTCCTGAATCATTTGATATGACCCTACTAGCTTTCTTGCTATCTGGTGTGAAAATATATTCTAGATTCATCATGTACTTTTCCTGCCTCAGGCCTTGAATGAAGTATTTCCCTCTAAAAGCCCTAATTTTTCTTTCTTTTTTTTTCCTGTGTTGCCCAGGCTGGAGTGCAGTGGCACGATCTTGGCTCACTGCAAGCTCCACCTCGCGGGTTCATGCCATTCTCCTGTCTCAGCCTCCCAAGTAGCTGGGACTACAGGTGCCCAACACCAATTTTTAAAAATTTTTAGTAGTTGTAGTAGAGACAGGGTTTCACCGCGTTAGCCAGGATGGTCTCGATCTCCTGACTTCGTGATCCACCCGCTTCAGCCTCCCAAAGTGCTAGGATTACAGGCATGAGCCACCGCACCTGGCCCTAAAAGCCTTAGTTTTTCTTAGAGATATTTCAAAACCACAATCTGTTTGGGTTAAAGGATGGCTAATTGCTACTGGATTGGCCATTGTTTGTAGGCTTCTTCAATGATAGCTAGGAAATGTACACACACACACACACACACACACACACACACACGGCAAAATATCCCAAGTTCATTCTGATACTTACAATTCAAATTCAGGACTACAGGGTGTTTTGCTTAACCTTTTCTGTATTGGATATATTTCTATCCACCACAGGAAATCCTGATTTTCAAGGACCTAGGTTATGATAGAATTAGAATACTCTGTAATCACTCATTTATTTTGACTACATTATTCACACAAAAGTCTCACAATAAGACAATTACTGAGAGCTTTTTTGTGGTTTTTTTTTGTTTATTTTGCCTATCTGTTCTCCATTTTCTCCCCATTTTGGTTTTTGCTTGTTGATATGGTCAGTTTTAAGTCACTGATATAGATTTCTTTTTTCTATTTTTCTCATCAGTTTTTTGTTCCCCATTTCTTCCTTTTCTGACTTCTTGTAGAATAATTTAATATTTTTATGATTCGATTTTTACCTCCTCTGTTGTCTTATTAGCTATAAGCTCAGTTGTGTCATTTTGGTGGATACTTTAGGGTTATAATACATACCTTTAAGTTATGAGTTTTTGCCTTCAAGTGATATACCACTTTACATATAGTATAAGGACCTTATGATCATATACTTCCATTGCTTCCCTCACAACATTCACGCTATTTAGTCATATATTTTACTTTTATATGTGTTATAACCTCCACACTACATTGTTTTGATTTTTATTTAAACAATGATTATATTTGAAAAATTTTTTAAGTTTTGTTTTTAAACCTTTGTATATTTACTCATATATACTCATTTCTGGTGTTCTTCATTCCCTTGTGTCAGTCCATAGTTCCTCATATAATTTTTCTACTGCCTGAAGGACTTATTTTAATATTACTTGTACTGCAAATCTATTTGTGATAAATTCTTTCACCTTTTGTATATCTTTAAAAAAGTCTTTATTTTGCCTTCAAATTTCAAAGATATTTTCATGGGGGGTAGAATTCTATGTTGATAGTTCTTGTTGTTTTTCACTTTCAAATGTTGCCTCACTGCCTTCTTTTTTGTATTGTTTCTGATAGGAAATCTGCTATCATCCATGTCTTTGTTCCTTGTATGTAACATGCATTTCTCCACCTCTAACTGCTTTTTTAAAAAGACATTATTTTTAGAGCAGTTTTAGATTTACAACAAAATTGAAAGGAAGGTATAGAGATTTCCCATATACCCCTCACCTTCACACATGCATAATCTTTCCTATTATCAACATCCTCCACCAGAGTAGTACATTTGTTATGACTGACAAACCTACATTGCTACATCATTATCACTCAAAGTCCCCCTAATTTACATTGGGGTTCAGTCTTGGTGTTGTATATTCTAGGGGTTTAGATAAATGTAGAGTCACATGTACCCACCATTGTAGTATCACATAGAGTAGTTTCATTGTCCTAGAAATCCTGTATGCTCTGTCTATTCATCTCTTCTTCCCCGAAACCCTGGTAACCACTGATCTTTTTACTATCTCCATAGTTTTGCATTTTCCAGAATGTCATATAGTTGGAAACACAAAGCATGTAGCATTTTCAGACTGGCCATTTTACTTTGCAATATGCATTTGTGTCTACATGTCTTTGCATGGCTTGACAACTCATTTCTTTTTAGCATTGAACACTATTTCATTGCTTGGAAGTACCACAGTTTATCCATTCACCTCCTGAAGGACATTTGGTCGCTTTCAAGTTTTGGCGGTTGTGAATAAAACTGCTAAAAATATCCATGTATAGGTTTTTGTGTGGACACAAGCTTTTAGCACCCTTGGGTAAATACCCAGGACTGTGACTGCTGAATTGCATGTTAACGGTATATTTAGTTTTGTAAGAAACTACCAAACTGTCTTCCAAAGTGGCTATATCATTCTGCATTCCCATAGCAAGGAATAATAGGTCCTGTTGCCCCACATCCTTGCTAAACATTTGTTGTCAGTGTTTTGGATTTTAGTAATTCTAATTGGTGTGTAGTGGATCTCATTACAGTTTTAATTTGCAATTCCCTAATTATATATGATGTGGAGCATCTTTTCATATGCTTATTCACTATCTGCATATTTTCTTTGGTGAGGTATCTGTTAAGGACTTTGGTCCATTTTTATTTTTATTTATTTATTTTTTGAGATGGAGTCTCACTCTGTTGCCCAGACTGGAGTGCAGTGGCACGATCTTGGCTCACTGCAACCTCCACCTCCCAGATTCAAGTGATTCTCCTGCCTCAGCCCCTCAATAGCTGGGATTACTGGCACGTGCCACCATGCCTGGCTAATTTTTGTATTTTTAGTAGAGACAGGGTTTTGCTATGTTAGCCTGGCTAGTCTCAAGCTCCTGACCTCAAATGATCCACCAGCCTTGGCTTCCTAAAGTGCTGGGATTACAGGCATGAGCCACCATGCCCGACCTGGTCCATTTTAAAATGGGATTATTTATGTTCTTATTGTGAGTTTTAAGAGTTTTTGTATATTTTAGATAACGGCCATTTATCAGATATGTCTTTTACAAATATTTTCTATACATTTGTTGCTTTAAAAAACTCTTGACAGTGTCTTACATGGAGGAGAAATAATTTTAATGAAGTCAAGCTTATGAAATCTTTTTTTTTGTAGATTATGCCTTTAGTGTTGTATCTAAAAAGTCATTGCCAAACCCGAGGACATCCAGATTTTCTTTTGTGCTATCTTTTAGGAGTTTTATAGTTTTGTGTTTTACATTTAGGGCTGTGATCCATTTTAGGTTAACTTTTATAAAGGTTGTAAGGTCTGTGTCTGTCTAGATTCGTTTTCTTCGTATGTGGATATTCAGTTGTTTCATCACCATTTTTTGAAAAACTATCTTTTCTCCATTGTATTGCCTTTGCTTCTTTGTCAAAGATCAGTTGACAATATTTGTAAGGATCTATTTCTGGGCTCTCTATTCTGTTTCATTAATCTGTTTGTCTATTCTTTTGCCAATAACACACTATCTTGATTATTTTAGCTTTATAATAAGTCTTGAAGTCAGGTGGTGTTAGTCTTTCAACTTCGTTTTTCCCCTTCAATATTCTGCTGGCTATCGTGGGTCTTTTGCCTATCTATATAAACTTTGGACTCATTTAATCAATATTCAGAAAACAACTTACTGGGATTTTGATTGGTATTGCATTGAATCTATAGACCAAATTGGGAAAAACTGACATCTTGGCAATGTTGAGTCTTCCTATCCATGAACATGGAATATCTTTCCAATTATTTAGTTATTTGATTTTTTTCATCAGAGATTTGTAGTTTTCCTTATAGAGATCTCATACATATTTGTTAGATTTACTCCTAAGTATTTAATTTTTGGGAGTTGCTAATGTAAATGGCATTGTATTTTTAATTTAAATTCTTCTTGTTCGTTGCTGGTATCTTTGACTGCTTTTAACATCTTCTCTCTCCTCTGGGTTTGAGCAAGTTGATTATGATGTGTCTTGATATAGTTTAATTAATATTTCTTATACTTGGGTTAGTTGAGCTTCTTGTGTCTGTGCTTTTATCATTTCCATCAAATTTGAAAACATTTTAGGTATTAATTAATTAATTAATTTTTTGAGACAGAATTTTACTCTTGTTGCCCAGGCTGGAGTGCAATGGTGCAATCTCACCTCATTGTAACCTTCGCCTCCCAGGTTCAAGCGATTCTCCTGCCTCAGCCTCCCAAGTCGCTGGGATTACAGGCATGTGCCACCATGTCCTGCTAATTATGTAGTTTTTAGTAGAGATGGGGTTTCTCCATATTGGTCAGGCTAGTCTCTAACTCCGAACCTCAGGTGATCTACCCGCCTTGGCCTCCCAAAGTGCTGGGATTACAGGCAGGAGCCATTGTGCCCAGTCGAGTATTATTTTTAGAGATTATTTTTTCTATCTCCACTCTCTTTCCTCTTCTTTGGGGATACCAGTTACACATATACTAGGTGGCTTGAAGTCTCATAGCACACTGATCTTTTGTTCATTTTTGAAATTCTTTTTTTCTTTCTGTGTTTCACTGTGGATAGTTTCTGTTGTTGTACCTTCCAGTTCACCATTGTTTTCTTCTGCCATGTCAAATCTGCCTTTAATCCTAACTGGTGTATGTGTGTGTGTGTGTGTGTGTGTGTGTGTGTGTATAAAATAATTATTTTTTAAAATTTATTTATTTTCTTTTTGAGACAGAGTCTTGCTTTGTTGCCCAGGCTGGAGTGTAATGGTGCAATCTTGGCTCACTGCAACCTCCGCCTCCTGGGTTCAAGCGATTCTGCCTCAGCCTCCCGAGTAGCTGGGATTACAGGCACCTGCCACCACACCCAGCTAATTTTTTGTATTTTTAGTAGAGACAGGGTTTAATCATGTTGGCCAGGCTGATCTCAAACTCCTGACCTCAGGTGATCAGCTGCCTCGGCCTCCCAAAGTGCTGGGATTACAGGCGTGAACCACCGCACCTGGCCATCCATCTATTATTTTTTGACTTTTTAATTATGGCCATTCTTGCAGGAGTAAGGTGGTATTTCATTGTGGTTTTAATTTGCATTTTTCTGATGATTAATGATGTTGAACATTTCTTTTTTCTTTTTCTTTTCTTTTCTTTTCTTTTTTTTTTTTTGAGACAGAGTCTCACTCTGCAGCACAGGCTGGAGTGCAGTGGCATGATCTTGACTCACTGGAACCTCCGCCTGCTGGGTTCAAGCGATTCTACTGCCTTAACCTCCCAAGTAGCTGGGAGTACAGGCACATGCCACCACCCCCCGCTAATTTTTGTATTTTTAGTGGAGACAGAGTTTCACCATGTTGGCCAGGCTTGTCTTGAACTCCTGGCCTCAAGTGATCCACCTGCCCCAGCCTCCCAAAGTGCTGGGATTATAGGCATGAGCCACCACCCCCGGCCAAGCATTTCTTCATGTGTTTCTTGGCTGTTTGTATACCTTCTTTTGAGAAATGTGTATTCGTGTTCTTTGCCCACTTTTTGATGTGATGTTTTTTTCTTGTTGATTTCTTTGCATTCCTTGTAGATTCTGTGTACTACTCCTTTACTGGATACATAGTTTGCAAATTTTTCCTCCCACTCTGTGGGTTGTCCGTTTACTCTGCTGATTATTTCTTTTGCTGTGCAGAAGCTTTTTAGTTTAATTAGGTCCCATTTATTTATTTCTGTTTTTGTTGCATTTACTTTTGGGGTCTTAGTTGTGAATTATTTGCCTAAACCTATGTCTAGAAGGTCTAGAAGAGTTTTTCTGATGTTATCTTTGGAAAAACTCTTCTAGACATTGGCTTGAGCAAAGAATTTTTATACCTTCAGGTTTTAGATTTAAGTCTTCGATCCATCTTGAGTTGATTTTTGTATAAGGTGAGAGATGAGGATAGCTTCGTCTTTTCAATGCAAGGAGTCTATGAGCTCTGCCTGGGTTTTCCCTCTCTGTACTGTGGCCTAGAAATTGTCCTGAGGCAGTAAGCTAGGACAATCACAGGGCTCACCTTTGTTTCCCATCTTTCAGGGATTACTGTCCATTCCCTGATGTTCAGGGTCTTAAAAACCATTATTTTATATATGTTGTCTATTTTTTGTTTGTTTCACATGAGAGGGTAAACCTGGTCCCTTTATTTCATCTTTTTGAAAGTGAAATTCCCTATCATTTACAATTTTTATTCTGTTCCTATCAGTTTCTCTTCAGTGTAGGATTCTGTATTGGAGAGGAGGCCTGGTTGCTCAATTTTCCGAGTTGACAAAGGTCCAGGCTAGTCTAGCCCCTTTATATTTTCTTTGGTCTCCTTGCCTTCATCCGCTATTATACTGGACAAAACCTCCCCCAGTTTCAGTGCTGTTCCCACATTGCCTTGCCATGCTTTCTGGTGAGTATCTGTTGGATGCTCTGAGTTTCTTTTGCTTTCAGGTCTGATAATCTCTCTCTGCTTTTTTCAGCACGGAGCTGATACCCTGGAATTCTTGGGGCTATTGGTGATCTGTCATCATCCACATATATTTTGGGATTTATGGGGATACCTTATCACCTAGTTTTGTAGTAAATTTTGCCTGTGGTATTCTGGTTTTAAAATATAGTTGCTCTACACATTTTTACATGGGGATTTGGAGAGATTAAAAAATTACATGGCTGCTGTTATTATTTTCTTAAAATTCTGCTGAGATCTCTTGAGATAAAATTTATGTTTGTACCACATCCTGCACTTATTTTGGACTATCATTTTTACTAATAGTTTGTGGTTTTTTTGCTTCTAAATAGTTTCAAATTCTTCAAATTATTTCCTCTCAATAGCTGTTGTTGCTGATACCTGTTTCTTTTTCTTCCAGTCCTTCTCCTCTTCCTTTCCTACTTCTTTTTTCTTCATTTGTTCCAAGAATATGTGCTATCCAGTCACAGCTTTTTTTTTTTTTTAACCTGTTCCTTAATCTTCATTCATTTCTATCAATTTATTCTAAGGACAAGTGTCTCACTATTGCTACTGCCTTTTGCAGCCATTTTGTTCTGCTGAGGCAGCTGCTCCAAGGACATGTGGGGAATCAGAAAAGGATGCAGTCCTTCAATACCTACCATGAATTAAGACTACCAGACAAAGCCAGTGGAATTTTAAAAGTACAGGCAAAGAAGTACAGGTACAGAACAATTAGACCAGTGGAACAAAAGAGAAAACTCAGAGACAGATTCAAATATGTACATATATATGACATGCATATGGAGACTTGCTGTGTGATAGCATTGGCATCACAACCCAACAGAGACAACATGAAATATTTTGTAGACAATGTTGTGGAAACAGATTCTCCATATGGAGAAAAGGAAAAGCCAATCTCCGTATCTTATTATGTACAAACATGGACTCCAGAAGAATGAATACGTTTAATTTAATCTATGAAATTATACAGAATGGCCAGGCACAGTGGCTCATGCCTGTAATCCCAGCACTTTGGGAGGCCGAGGCAGGGAGATCACTTGAAATCAGGAGTTCGAGACCAGCCTGGCCAACATGGTGAAACTCTGTCTCTATTAATAAAACAAAAATTAGCTGGGTGCGGTGATGTGTGCCTGTAATCCCAGCTACTTGGGAGGCTGAAGCAGGAGAATTGCTTGAACCCAGGAGGTGGACATTGCAGTGAGCTGAGATTGCACCACTGCACTCCAGCCTTGGAGACAGAGTAAGACTCCGTTTCAAAAAAAAAAAAAAATTATACAGGAAAAAGAAAAAATGCAGGAGAATATTTTTGTAATTTAGGAGTGAGGAAGGTCTTTTTCTTTTTCTTTCTTTCTTTTTTTTTTTGAGACGGAGTCTCGCTGTGTCACCTAGGCTGGAGTGCAGTGGCGCGATCTCGGCTCACTGCAAGCTCCGCCTCCCGGGTTTACGCCATTCTCCTGCCTCAGCCTCCGAGTAGCTGGGACTACAGGCGCCCGCCACCACGCCCGGCTAGTTTTTTGTATTTTTAGTAGAGACGGGGTTTCACCATGTTAGCCAGGATGGTCTCGATCTCCTGACTTCGTGATCCACCCGCCTCGGCCTCCCAAAGTGCTGGGATTACAGGCTTGAGCCACCGCGCCCGGCCAGGAAGGTCTTTTTCAAAAAGATCTCCAAGACACACGTTATTCAACAAAATAACTCCTGTATTTATTGCATCAAAATAAGAATATCTGTTAAATAGACAAACCAGATGACATATTGGGAGAAAATAGTTGCAATATTTAAAACCAACATGAGACTAATATCTAGATTTTATAAGGAAGTTGTAGATTTACAATAAAAAGGCAGAGAATCCAACAGAAAGATGAGCAAAGTGCATGAAAAGGCAGTTTATACCAGAGGAAACAAAAAAGCTAACTTTTTATGAAGTGATACTTCAACTTAAGAATTATCAGAGAAATGCCAATAGAACAACAGCAAGACGTCTCACAGGAACACTGGGGTACTGCTGACAATCTAGCAATTGGTCACCACCCCAAAATTTGCATGATGGGAACCTAAATGGAAGGGCCATCATGGCAAAGATAGAGGTCATGTATTGGCCTAACAGCATAGACTCCCACTTACCAGGACCAAACTAACGACTGCTGCCTCTGAATGCCCAACTTGTCAGCAACAGAGATCAACATTAAGTCCCTGATATGGCATTATTTACTGAGGGGACTAAGTGGCTACTTGGTGCCAAGTTGGTTGACCACATCACACCCCTTCTGTTGTGTATTAATCAAGATTCTCCAGAGAAACAGAACCGATGGAATAGATGTAGATATATAAGAGGAGGTTTATTATGGGAATTGGCTCACCCAGTTATGGAGACCAAAAAATGCCATGATCTGCCAACTGCATGCTGAAGACCAGGAAAGCCTGTGGTGTAATTCAGTCCAAGTCTGAAGGCCTGAGAACTGTGTGTTTGGGGGGCTGGGGGCGCGGCATTGGGGAATGGTTAGGGAGAGCCTGGAGTAAGTCCTGGAGTCTGAAGGCCCAAAACCAGCAGCTCCAATGTCTGAGAGCAGGAGAAGATGGATGTCCCAGTTCACAAATAAAGAGGAAAAGAGGGAGAGAGAGAAAGGGAAGTCACCATTCCTTAGCCTTTTTGTTCTATTTAGGTCCTTAACAGATTGGATGATGCCCACCCACATTGGTGAGGGTGGATCTTCTTTATTCAGTCTACTGATTCAAATGCTAATTTCTTCTGGAACCACTCTCACAGACACACCTGGAAATAATGTTTTGCCAGCTATCTGGGCATCCTTTAGCCCAGTCAAGTCGGCACATAAAATTAACCATCACACCTTGAAAGAGCCAATGGTTCATCCCCACAGGAATGAAAATTCCTGGTATGAATTTTCTTTTCCTTCCTGTAACACCTCAACTACAGCACTATCTGAGGATTATGAAATGCCTGGTACACAGGCGTGGGATCTCATGTAGCACAGAATTTGACCACCATTTTACAGTGATGGAGGTGCAGGAGTGGCCCATGACCATGGGATCCACTGGCTGTATCACATATCACACCACTCAGAGGCAGCTTTCTGGAATGGCCTTCTAAAGGTGCAACTAAAGTGCTTGCTTGGAAGAAGCACTCTGAAAGAGTGGGGTGCCATCCTTCAGGACACAACATATTTATGTCTATCCAGAGATGTGCATTGGGTGCTCTGTTCCCAGTAGGAAGGATACAGGCATTAAGGAGATGTGAATAGGAGTGGCCCCACTAATCCTCACTCTTAATGATCTACTAGGGGATTTTGTGTTTCTTGTTCCTGAAACTCTGAGCTCTTCAGTGTTGGAGGTTCTTGTCCCAAATAGAGAAGATTCTTGCCAGGTGATACTGCAAGGGTTCCCCTGTATTACAAACTACTGCAGGGCATGTTGGACTCCTTGTGCTTTGGCACCAGCAAGTAAAAAGTAGTTACACTGGTAGAAGTAATTAACCCTGATTGGCAAGAGGAAGTAAGGCTGCTCTCTCACAATAGCAGCAGGGAGGAATAGATACGGTACCTACGAGATCCACTTTGGGCCTCCTGGTACTCCCTTGCCCCATTGTAACTGTGAACAGACATGTGCCGCAACCCTGAACCTAGAAAGTTATGACTATCAAGCATTTAGCACCTCAGGGTAAGTTGCACAAGCAGCTGAGCTACCAACATCTGATGAGGTACCTTCTGAGGGTAAGGGAATTTAGAATGAATATTGAGAAGGGACAAGATGAGTTGCTGCTCAAGATCAACTACGGTGACAGGGGCTGTAGCTCATCTCAGTAACCTCCTTCTTGTTAGTTCCTCCCAGGAAGAAAGGCCTCTGGAACCTCTGTGCAGAAGTAAATCTATGCAGCTCAAGGGGTGCACTGTGGCAGTTGTGAGAATGTGCCTCACAGACCTCCAGCTAGAGAGAGCATAACTGACCAGGAGTCCTAGCTGCTGCTGCTGCACTATGAAATACATCACTGATTTTATGCCGAGGCCACTCCTTCCACAGGCTGCTCCCAGCCAATGATTGGATGTGGCAAGAGAATTAAGGTAGACCCACTCTTGGGAGAGGCAGAACTACTCTATGACTGATTTTTATTTATTTATTTATTTTTGAGACGAAGTCTCACTCTGTCTCCCAAGCTGGAGTGCAGTGGCGTGATCTTGACTCACTACAACCTACACCTCCCCGGTTCAAGCCATTCTCCTGCCTCAGCCTCCCGAGTAGCTGGGATTACAGGTGCTCACCACCACTGGCTAATTTTTGTATTTTTAGTAGAGATGGGGTTTCACCATGTTAGCCAGGCTGATCTTGAACTCCTGATCTCAGGTGATCCACCTGTCTTGGCCTCCCAAAGTGCTGGGATTATAGGCGTGAGCCACCGCGACCAGCCTATATGACTGACTTTGGCTTGAGGACTCCCCAGTGACTGTGCTGAATCTTCTTTAGACAAGGACAACTTTAGACAAACCAGCCTAGAATGCTTACCCCCAACTTTTCTCAGATCTGCATTGTGACTTGACAACTGTCCCAGCCATACAAGACTTTCTTCCTATTTTTCTCAAATATGCATTTCCCCAATAAAACCTTGTGCAGTTAATGTCATCATGGTCTCTGCTTCTCAGAGGACCTGAACTTTGTAGCTTAGATGTGAGGGGTAAGGAGAAAGAAGAGTTCAGAATTAACCTGTGGTTTCTGGCTTGGGCAACTGAGTGCATGGTGATTGTCAGTCCCTGAGATAAGGAAGACCAGGGATCTCCATTTAAAGAGAAAAGACATAGCAAGAGGACAGAGCGGGGGTGTGTGGAAGGACAAAAGGAAGGAAAGGCAGAGAGGCCTCAGGTTAGGAGGACAGTTCCACTTGCTACAGGTTTCTGTTGCAGATGAAGTTACTCCTTCCCCACTGAAGCCTGGTCCCAATTCTGTAAATCTTAAGAGCAGCTCTAACCTCACTCATGGCTCAAAAACAGATTCTCATAAAAACATGTGTAAGGGGATTCGACAGAAGAAACCTACCCTGGGGTTTCTGTCTTAGCTTGGGCTGCTATAACAAAATACCACAGTTTGGGTGGCTTAAACAACAGACATTTATTGTAGCCACCTTCTCTCCGTGTTGCTCATATAGCCTTTCCATGGTATATATGGGGAGAGAGGGAGAGAGAGAGAGAGAGAGAGATCTGTCTTCCTCTTCTTCTCAGGGACCTATTCTAAACCTACTTACCTCCAAAGGCCCTGCCTCCAAACACCATCACATTGTGGGTTAGGGCTTCAACATATAGAGGGGTGCAAACATTCAATCCATAACAGTTTCTTTCAGCCATGTTGGAAAGTGCTCATTCTCAGACACTCAGGCTTTATAAAGTCCTGTGTCATGTGGACCCTTAGCATAGATGGCCCTAGGCTGTTTTCAGTTCCTTACAAGAAAAAGGAAGTAAACTCTGGCTTACAGAACTTAGCAAGGTCTCCTCAAATAGCCCCTCGCTCTCAGAAAGGTGCCACTCTTTTCTATAGGCTTCTTGCAGACCCTGTTCTTCAGTCTTTGAAAGTGGTGTCTGGGGCACAACTGGTTTATAGGGAACATTTATTAACTTATTTTCCCTTATCTCCCTGCTCTTATCCCTCACCTACTCTTTTATCTGCAAGTAAATTTAAAAAGGGGGGAAACTACGTGTGTGAACACAATAATTTCCAGAACAAACCCGGAAATCAATTATTGATAGCTGTGTAAAGTGTTGCAAACAGGGGCATGTTGGACTGCTGTGGCTGAGTGGAGAACAAAAGGCATTATCACCAGATATACAAGGCTAGATTCATTTCCTTGAAAATGCAGAACAGTTTAAAATATTGCTAAGGGACAAAGAGATTTTTCTCTGGTGCTAACTCATTGATTTTTAGTGAAAAATACTTTTTAACAATTATTTTTTTCAGGATTTAATGTTGATAATGTCAGTCCTTAATGCATGTCAATTATTTTATTATTCCTCTATGGGTTTCCTAGTATTGTGCTATGGATTGTCCTTAGTCTGCAGTGAAATGCCTCTGCCCAGCCATCTCTCCATTCATGTGAACCCAGCATTCCAGTGTTTGTTCCAACTTCAGAACAGTGGTGAAGGGAATTGGCATTGTTGATAAGATATCACTTCGTGTATTGGTTTCTCCCTGTTAATAACTGAATGCTTTAACAAGTTTATCAGCCCCACTTGCTTAACAAATATGTTAAAACCGGAACTGTGGTTCCAAAGGCTCCAAAGTAAAGAGGACAAAATATTCTTAGGTTGAAAATTTCCTTCATGCAATAAATGTGAGTTCAAAGAAGCTATAGAATTAAGCATTGTGCTTTTCATGTGAAATTCAATTAGACAAATATTTATTGTTAAAAAAAACTTCTTTTACCTTCCCCTTCTTAATACAGTGGGTCCTGTAGAAGGAGGAAGTTTAGTGCCAAACAACGAACTATTTTCATTTGAGTTTATCAGAGGTCATCCAAAGGACTGAAGAGTTGGGGAAATTTCTCCTCTTCAGTTCTATGGTTTCCTCCCTGGTCTGCCTTTTTTTTTTCTTTTTTCTTTTTTAACACTAGTTCCAAACATCCACGTATAATAGAAAAACACTGAATTCAGATGTTTTGTCTTATCCTGTTAATTTATTTGGGGCCACATCAATTCATATTTCCTAAGTTCTTATCAGTCAGCAGCAATTGCCCAGGCTCCATAGTCTGTTGGATTGACCGAGTCTGGCTTACATCATAATGGAGGAAGCAAGATCTCTCTCATATGACTCAGAAATTCCCAGGAAAGTAGACAACACATGAATGCATATGTGACTGTCATTGGTGTATTCAGACACATCCATTGCTCAAAGACAAGTAGTTCTTTGTACATCTCTAATCAGATATCTACACTGGGATTCCCAGGGGTTGCTTGGCTAGTTGGAGAAGGCCTAAAATTGTGTAGTGAAGAAATTCAGAAGAATTTTGAGCAGAGTTAGTGTCAAGGAGGGTCAGGGAGCAGGAATATTTCTTAGGGAAGGTGATATGTAGGAGAAGGTATGGACAAGTGACATCCTGGGTTAAGGTACTGATGTAAAATATGGCCCCAGGGTTCAGGGTTTCTTGAAGCCCATCCTTGGAGCTTCTAGGGATCTGTAAAGTCCAGGTTAGGAGCTGCTGCTGTGACACCTGCCTGAACAGACAGAAGTTAGTGTGGTATAGGCCAGGAAAGGCAGAAAGGGGAGTAGAAGGCAGGGAAAATAGTTCTGTTTCTCAAACCAAAGGGAATGCTGAAGGATGGATGTGGGGGCCCTGAGAAGTTGCAGGTAGAGTGGCTCAGATGACAGGAGGCCTTCTCAAAAAGACACAGGAAAGACTTCGGGCTATGAACCTAAAGAGGTTCCAACTACCAGTGACCTGGCTTCTGAACACATCTCATCAACTTTTATACAGGGTTGAAGATTTCCCTCTTAAAAGTTCACTGGGGACCAGGTGCAGTGGCTCACGCCTGTAATCCCAGCACTTTGGGAGGCCAAGGTGGGCGGATCACTTGAGGTCAGGAGTTTGAGACCAGTCTGGCCAATATGGTGAAATCCTGTCTCTACTAAAAATACAAAGATTATCCAGGCATGGTAGAACATGCCTGTAGTCCCAGCTACTCGGGAGGCCAACGCAGGAGAATCACTTGAACCCGGGAGGTGCAGGTGGCAGTGAGCCAAGATCATGTCACTCCAGCCTGGGCGACAGAGTGAGACTCCGCCTCAAAAAAAAAAAAAAGAATTAGAATAAGGAAGAGATTTCACTCTTCTGAACAAAACAAAACAACTTAATGTTTGTCATCAGGGAGTACAAATACCATCCATATTGATATAATTCTATTTTTCTCTTCTATTTTCCTTGGTAGAAAGTGACAATTGCTTCTTTGGTTTACAGAGCCCTTTCATTCTCACAGTGAGCCTAAGGTCAGTCATTTTCTGCACTTTTCAAGGGAGTTGAGGCTCTGGGCAGTTTAGGGGCTTGTCTAGTTCCCTCCGCCTGGGGTGGCTGGAGGCATAACTCCAAGCTCAGTGCTACTTCCATCATACTTTCTACTTGGTTCTTGGTCAGACCAAGTTTGGGATTTTTTTGTGTTTGGGATTTCACTGCATTGCTGATGCTCACATTCATCCTCACCTGACAAAGGCCATTAACTACATCATTGATCTCTGCTTTGACCACTTGTTCAATAGTTTTAGCCACTGGGCTAGCAATTGCGAGGCGCTAAGATATGTGACCCACCTGAGACCCAGGAATGCATTGCCACTCCCACAGATGGGGTCCTCTAGTTACCCCTGAGCAAGGAGCAGGAGCACTAATCTCCACTCCCCTTCACAGGAAAGAAAAACTAATCTGTCCAATTACAGAGAACTTTGGAAAGATGCCAAGGAACTCTGAGCCCAGAACTGATGAGGTCCAGAGAAGAAATTCAGCTCCAAAAGGAAGAGGGGAGACCTACAAGCTGTTTCTGGGATCCTTGGACACATAGAAAACCAGAAGCCATCAATGAGTGGGGCAGCTTTAATTCCTTTGTGTAGGACCTGCTATGTTAGAATCCAAAGTCTGCTCAGGAGCAGGCCTACCTGCTCACACTAGAGCATCCAGGGGGAACTGTGGATACCTGCTCATGGCCAAGACAGGTGACTGAGCAGAGGATGGCTCCAAAGAAGATTACTAAGAGCTCATGTCAGGGGCAGTGGGGAATAGGCCACAGGTGAGTGCTAACACCTTGGGAAATGTAGGGACTGCCACATCAGTGGAGGACAACAAAGCTGGCTTCCTGAGACTGAGAGGAGGCTCATACAAGGGGGACCTTGGGGAAAAAGGAGCCTTCCTGCAGCCACTGTGACTGACACTGGAGAATCACTTCTTACATTCTAAATCACTGGGCCTTTGGACTGCAGGCGCTTGTTCATTGCTTATTTGTGGTGATGGGCTCTCTTTCCTTTTCATCAAACTTTGTGCTTGCAAAGGGGTGTTTGTACCACCTTACAGGGTCTCTGTCCATAATTTTGATTCAAGCTAAACTGAACAAGTGCAGGATATGTTGGCTCCAAGGTTATGCCAGGATACAGCTTTCTCCAGGTGAAATAATCCCTTTCTAACCCCCATAATAGATCCACAAACAGGCAGGATTGGTGTGTGGGTCACCTTAAAAATCTGGTGAACCCCCTCTTGTTCCCAAGTGTCTGTGTTTGAGGGAACTTAGTAAAGGGAGGAGCTTCCGCGGAACCTTTTGTGTTTAGTCTCAATCTGCCAATGATTTACTCACCCTGTGTTGTTGAATTGGAAGATTGGGTGGCGATTTATCAGAAAGTGTAGCAGGAAAAACTTGTTGTTTCTAAGATCTCAAATACTGGTTAACTGCAAGTTTCCAGCTAGAAGGTAGGCTCTGATTCACTGTTTTGTATTTTGTAAAACAGTTATAAGTAATTTGAAAGATAGACCTGCTAAGAATTGAGATCTGTGTTCTGCTTGGTTAGAGCTAACATTTATGGTGAGGAAAACACTGCAGGTAACAGTTCAGAGCCTGGACTTTGGTGGCAGGTGGATGCAAGTTAGGGTCACAGCTCTGCTGCTTGATAATTGTGTGATCTTGGCAATTTATTTAACTCTGTAGCCTTCAGTTTGCTTCCTTTGTTAATTTTTTTTCTTAGTTCTATTAGTTTTTCAATTATGTTTTCTGAAACTAGAGATACTTTTGCCTCTTTTAATATTCATAGTAGAAATTTCTTTCTCTTGTTTTATTGCATTGGTTACAATTATCAGATTGTAACCAATGATATCAGTGACAATGACAATGGGCATTCATATAATATTCCTGATCTTAATGGGATGTTTCAAATGTTTCATATTAAGTATGATAATTACTGTATGTTCTGGTAGACATTGTTTAAAATCAGCTTAAGAAAGTTTCCTTATACTTTAAAAAAATTGTGAATGAATCTTAAAGTTAGTCACATTCTTGGCATCTCTTGAGCCAAAATGATATGGCTTTTCTTCTTTAGCCTGTTAAGATAATGCATTTTATCAATAGTTTTCCCTATTAACTAATTATTTTTAATGTCAAATCTTTTTAAAATCTAAGATAAATCCTGATTGATTATGATGCATTTTTCTTTCTCACACATTTCTTGTCTTTTTCTTTTTTTAAAAAATTTTTGTGATAATTTTAACTATGCTGCCCAAGCTAGTCTCAAACTCTTGGACTCAGGGGATCCTCCTGCCTCAGCCTCCCTAGTAGTTGGGACTACAGGCATGTGCCACCATGCCTGGCTGCATTTTTTCTTTTTAATATTGCTGGACTTGATTTCATAAGATTTTATTTAGGATATTTAAAATTTAAGTTTTTAAATGATATTCATGTATCATTTTCTCATGTGCTACCTTTATCAGCCTTTGCAGCTGTGATTTTTAATTAATTGTGTTGATTTAAAGGAGCAGGCTGGCACAGAGAAGAGGACATGCGGAAGGAGCTCCAGCTCTCCCTTTCAGTCACCTTGCTGTTTGCCTGTGGCTTCCTCTACCAGTTCACCCTGAAGTCCAGCTTCCTCTTCTGCTTGCCTTCTTTCAAGTCCCAGCAGGGGTTGGAAGCCCTCCTGAGCCACAGACGCGGCATTGTGTTTCTAGAGACCTCAGAGAGAATGGAGCCGACCCACTTGGTCTCCTGTGCTGTAGAGTCTGCTGCCAAGATTTATCCTGAGCGGCCCGTGGTATTCTTTATGAAGGGTCTCACTGATTCCACACCGATGCCCTCAAACTCCACATACCCAGCTTTTTCCTTCCTCTCAGCAATAGACAACGTTTTCCTCTTCCCTTTGGATATGAAAAGGCTGTTTGAAGACACACCATTGTTTTCATGGTACAATCAAGTAAGTGTTCAGGGAAACTTAAAATATCAACGAATTGTATATATGGGTAAACTGAGGGCAAGGACTCAGGTCGGAGATGGAACTAGAACTCATATTTGGGTTGACTCTCATTTGGCCCTCTTTTTATGTTGAGAACTGATTCAAATAAACAGGGGAGACTTGTGTTAGGTGCATCTTTATTCTCGTGTCTTTTGCTTCTAGCCTTATTTCTTTTAGGATCTTGGTTACTTTGGAGACTGTTCTTAACTGAATGAGTTTTTATATCTTTTCTAGGTGTATAGGACACTTTTTTTCGCTATCGTTTTAAATCCACTTATGTTAAACTTTTTTTTTTTTTTTTTTGCACCTAAAGGGGAAACCAGGCAATATTTAACATGAAATGATGTAAGTAGAAAATTCATGAAGGGTTGGTGAAATGCTGCGATATGGATTGGGTTGTATTAAGATATGATTGAGAAAAGTCCTGGAGCTCGGAGGAATTTTGTAATCCCCATGATAGTAGCAAACCATAATAAGGGAATAACATGCCAATCTAATATTTCTCTTATAGAAGAACTGAAATCAGGTTGCTTAAGGAAATTGTAGTACAGCCACTCAATGATTCCATTGTGCAGGCTTTAACTATGATTTTTTAAAACTGACATCCTATGAAGACTATAACACAATATGGAATTAAAACCACCTTATATCATAATGTGATTATAGTAGTTATAACGATTTAAGTTATGCAAAAACCCACACACATCTATTGAAAAAAAAAGACCTCAAAGAACTATACAACACACAATAATAGTAGGTGTTTTAGTATAATTGGATTAGGAGTGAATTTAGTGATGAGAATGTGTTGATTTTACAAATAAAATTATTTTAGAAAACAAAAAGTAATTTAAAAATTGACATAAAAATAATACTATTCGCATTGGGTGTGCTGGCATGCACCTGTAGTCTCAGCTACTCCAGAGGCCGAGGCAGGAGGATTGCTGGAGCCCAGGAGTTCAAAGGCCAGCCTGGGCAACATAGTGAGACTCTGTCTCAAACAAACATACAAGTAAAAATAATACTATTTGCTGGCCACATGAAGTTCTGTCTAAATTCTAATCATAGGCTGTAGCAAATATTTGCAAACTTTTTTTTTCTGTATAGGGCCAGATAGTAAATATTTTTGGCTTTGTGGACTAAGGTGGCAAAATTGAGGATATTATGAAGGTACTTGTGGTAGTTTCCTCCGTCTGCTGTAACTAATTACCACCAACCTGGTGGCGTAAAACAACAGAAATTCGTTCTCTCACAGTTCTGCAGGTCAGAAGTCCCAGATTATTTTCACTGGGCCAATATCAAAGTGCTGGTAGGGCTGTGTTTCCTCCTGAGTTCCTAGGGAAGGATGATCCCTTGCCTCTGACAAGCTTCTGTGGCTGCTGGCATTCCTTGGTCAATAGCCCCTCACTCCAATCTCTGTCTCCATCTTCAAAGCTCTTTTTCTCTGTGTGTAAAATCTCCCTCTGTCTCTCCCTTTAAATGACACTTGTGATTGCATTTAGAGCCCATCCAGGATAATCTCCCCATCTTAAGTTTCCTAATGACATCTGCAAAGATACTTTTGCCATATAAGGTAACATTAGCAGGTTCCAGGAATTAGGACCTGAGGTCTTTGGGTAGCCATTATTTAGCCTACTCCCTGCCCCGCCTCATTTGCCTGGAAACTGGGTGGACTCCCCTGGGTGGAGGGCATGCGTGTACCTAGTTGCTGTCAGCTGGAGACATTTTTTGGACTAAGTGACACACCTGATGAGGAGGGATCTGGTGGGCCAGAAGGGTAAGGGCTGGGGTTGGGAGTGGCTGCTGGGGTCAGTTTATTCTTGGCCTCAGTGACTTCTAGATCCCAAAGTGCCTATCTCTCCTTCTGAAGAGCCCTGAAGTCCTCAGATTGGGACTCATCAGGAGGAGGTGGGGCAGTTCGTGGACTGAGTTTCCACTGTGTTGGCAGTGCCAACAGCAGAGTTCCCCAAAAAAAAGGTGGTGCTGCCCTGCGCAGTGGCAGGGCGGGCAGAGGGGTAGGGAGGCAGTTTCTGGGAGTGGAGGGGATACCCCAGGTTGGTCTTTGTGGCTCTCAGTGCTAACTTGCTTGAGGGTGCTCCGGGACTCTACAAGTTTCCTGATGCCTGAGCTAGACTAATACCACCTGATATAGTTTGAATATATATCCTCACCAAATCTCATGTGGAATAGTAATCTCCATTGTTGGAGGTAGGGCCTGGTAGGAGGTAATTGGGTCATGGGGGTGGATCCATCATGACTTGGTGCTGTCCTCAGGATAGTGAGTGGGTTCTCACAAGATCTGGTTGTTTAAAAGTGTGTGGCACCTACCCCCGGTGACTCTCTGTCTTGCTCCTGCTCTTGCCATGTGATGCACCTACTCCTGCTTTACCTTCAGTTGTGAGTAAAAGCTCCCTGAGTCCTCCCCAGAAGCCAAGCAAATGCTGTTGCTTTGCTTCCTGTACAGCCTGCAGAACTATGGGTCAATCAAATGTCTTTTCTTTATAAATTACCCAGTCTTAGGTATTTCCTTATAGGAATGCAGGAACAGCCTAACACACTGCCTAAATTGTATTTTGCTCCTTGAAAAAAATCTGTAATTAAATTATTTTGGGAGAAGCTGCATGCCACATCCTTTTCTTACAGAGGAATCACGCACATGAGGATATTAAAGCCTCTTTATCATTCTGAACTAAAGAAATTTAACTGGATTCAACCCATCACTTCCTAAACTTATTTGAGCATGGAACCCTCTTTCAGTGTGACACATAAATAATCTCTTGGCACTGATGTTCCATGGAACACAGTTTAGGTTGCTCTAAGCTGCACCTTAATTTTACTATGTTGGATTTTAGGAGCAAGATGGGCTCTGAGCTAGAGAGCTCCTAAGTGTTTGTGAGCCTGCAGGATACTACAGTAGGCTGTACATCTACAGGGATCACACCATAATACCCTAGGGATGCTGAGCTCTGGCATGTGCTTCCCCAGTTAGGCCACCACAGGATAGCTGGGAACCACCTGTTAGGAAAGACTCAAGGTGCCATCACTTCCTCATGACCACTGGGTTTGCTGCACTGATCTGGGCTACTGTAGCCCTTGATGATGCCCAGGAATTAGAACTATGGGCATAGGGTGGGGATGGGCAACTGTTCTCTGAGCAGCGAGAACCTTCAACCTCTTTCTGTTGGTCATCCTTATTGGTGCGCTTATGTTGTTTTTGTTTTGTTTTGTTTTGTTTTGAGATGGAGTCTCGCTCTGTCGCCCAGGCTGGAGTGCAGTGGTGCGATCTCGGCTCACCAGAACCTCCGCTTCCCGTGTTCAAGCAATTCTCCTGCCTCAGCCTCCCAAGTAGCTGGGACTATAAGCATGCACTACCACACCCAGCTAATTTTTGTATTTATAGTAGAGATGAGGTTCCACCATGTTGGCCAGGATGGTCTCGATTTCTTGACTTTGTGATCCACCCACCTCGGTCTCCCAAAGTGCTGGGGTTAAAGGCTTAAGCTACCGTGCCCTGCCCCTGGTCATAATTTTTAACTTAAAAAAAAATAGGAATGATCATAGTACCTATTTTTGAGGACTTATGTAGATTAAAAAGAGCTTAGAACAATTATTGATAAATGTTAGCTATTATTATTAGGTTTTTGGCAATTGTATACAATGTGACCATTTTTTTTTTTTGAGACGGAGTTTTGCTCTCTCGCCCAGGCTGGAGTGCAGCGGTACGATCTCAGCTCACTGCAACCTCCACCTCCCAGGTTCAAGTGATTCTCCTGCCTCAGCCTCCGGAGTAGCTGGGATTACAGGCACCTGCCCCCCACCTGGCTATTTTTTTTTTTTTGTATTTTTAGTAGACATGGGGTTTCACTGTGTTGGCCACACTGGTCTCCAACTCCTGACTTTGTGATCTGCCTGCCTCTGCCTCCCAAAGTGCTGGGATTACAGGCATGAGCCACCCCTGCCCGGCCTATTTTTTTTTTTTGAGATGGAGTTTCACTCTTGTCACCCAGGCTGGAGTGCAATGGCATGATCTTGGCTCACTGCAACCTCCGCCTCCCAGGTTCAAGTGATTCTCCTGTCTCAGCCTCCCTAGTAGCTGGGATTACAGGTACCTGTCACCACGCCAAGCTAATTTTTGTAGTTTTAGTGGAGATGGGGCTTCACCACCTTGGCCAAGCTGGTCTTGAACTCCTGACCTCAGGTAATCCACCCACTTCAGCCTCCCAAAGTGCTGGGATTATAGGTGTGAGCCACCATGCCCAGCACAATGTGACAATTTTTAACAACTTGTGAAGATTTCTGCAAAGTTTTAGTTGACCTGCTTTCATTTGACTGGATAGCAGAATTTTAAAGACTCTTTATTTTGTCAAAAGCCAGGGGTGGTTGTTTAACCTTTTGTCCAATGTCTTTAAAATTAAAAAACAAACAAACAAACAAAACATTTTGCTATTTCTCTTCAAAATCTTAGCATTCCATATGAGAACATTGACATTTATGCTGATTTATTTTTTCTTTTTAAAGTAATTTTCTGTTTTGCCCACATTTTAGCCTTTGCAGTCATCTAAGACTCCTCTCTCTCCCACCCCACATCTAGCCCATCAGAAAATCCTGACCAGCTTCATCTTCATTATGTGCCCTTCCCTCACCCCTACTGTTAGCACCATCATCTCTTGTCTGGATTATGCCAACTGACTCCTAACTTGCCTTTGCTTCTGCCCTTGCCACCTACCAACCCTACCCCAGACTGATTTCCACACAGCAGCCAGAGTGACCCTTTGAAGACTACTTGAGATCACATCCCTCCTTTCTTCTAAACCTTCCAAATAACTTCAGTCTTGGCCCCAGCCTACATAATCTAGCCTCCCTCCCCACCCCTGTCCAATTCTGATCTCATTGTCTACCCTACTCCCTTCTCTACTCTGCTTCAGCCCACTGCCTCCTTCTTGTTCCCGCACATGGCAAGTGTGCTTTTGCCTCAGGGCCCTTGTATTCACTGGAATACAGACCTGAGCTTCAGTGACTTTTATGCCGTGCATTTGTGGAACTATATGAACCAGGAGGGGAGGTCTGTGGGTAGAGGAAGCAACACACTGGTGGACAATCTCTATTGCAAGAGAAGAGAGTTCTAGGAGTTCCCTCCTCCTGGAACTCTCTTTTCTCAGCTATGGGCATGGGTCACCCACCCACTTCATTCCAGTTTCTGGGGGAACTAATGAAATACAGTGCTCCACCCTGGCCCCTTCACAGTCCCTTCACCCAGCCTTTTTTCTTCATAGTTGTTGTCAATATCTGACACATAATGTTTATTTATTATCTGTCTCCTCCCAGTAGGGTTTTCTGTTTGTTTGTTCACTGCTGTATCCTTAGCAGTTTTAATAGAGTTCGGCACATAGTAAATAGGTCCTCATTAAATATTATTAGAGGAATTAGTAAATGAGCAAAGGTATGCATTTTAAGATTCTTTTTACCAATTTTTCAAAGAGCAGACATACTGATTTTTTCATTGTCAGTTGTTAGCATTTTAAGGGCTTTATTTGGTTCTTCCTCTACAGTTTCTTTTTTTTTTTTTTTTTTTTTTTGAGACGGAGTCTCGCTCTGTCGCCCAGGCTGGAGTGGTGCAGTGGCCGGATCTCAGCTCACTGCAAGCTCCGCCTCCTGGGTTCCCGCCATTCTCCTGCCTCAGCCTCCCGAGTAGCTGGGACTACAGGCGCCCGCCACCTCGCCCGGCTAGTTTTTTGTATTTTTTAGTAGAGACGGGGTTTCACTGTGTTAGCCAGGATGGTCTCGATCTCCTGACCTCGTGATCCGCCCGTCTCGGCCTCCCAAAGTGCTGGGATTACAGGCTTGAGCCACCGTGCCCGGCCTACAGTTTCATATTTGTAGTTTATGTCACCCACATTGAAGAATGAATCATACAGTGCATTGTGAAATCTTTTCTGGATTTCTTCTTTATCTTTCCAATGCTTTAATGTTTTTAAAAAACCATTTCATGAAATCTTTAAAAGGTGCTAAAACCTTTCCATTGATGCTGATTGCTGCAAACTTTTTACTTAAATGAAAAATTTTGGAGTGAGGTAAGTTTGGTAAATTTGCAAAATCGGGCTTGTGGCAAATAGGATTTTGGGAAGCTGGCTTCTTTTACCCCTCCCCAGCTTCTCTGGGCCTGGCCTCCTGCTGTGATGCCCCTCCCTCTTCCCCCTGGCTACTTGGGACTGATTTGCACCTGCTCCTGCAGATCAACACCAGCATAGAGAGAAACTGGCTCCATATCAGCTCGGACGCATCCCGCCTGGCCGTCATCTGGAAATACGGTGGCATCTACATGGACACCGATGTCATCTCCATCAGGCCCATACCTGAGGAGAACTTTTTGGCTGCCCAGGGTTCTCGGTACTCTAGTAATGGAGTATTTGGGTTCCTCCCCCAGCACCCCTTTTTGTGGAAATGCATGGAAAACTTTGTTGAACACTATAATTCAGACATTTGGGGCAACCAAGGCCCTGATTTGATGACAAGGATGTTGAGGGTATGGTGTAAACTTGAAGACTTCCAGGAGCTAAGCGACCTCAGGTGCCTGAACATATCCTTCCTACACCCCCAAAGATTTTACCCCATCTCCTATCCAGAGTGGAGGCGCTACTATGAAGTGTGGGATACAGACCCAAGCTTCAATGACTCCTACGCCCTGCATTTGTGGAACTACATGAACCAGGAGGGGCGGGCTGTGGTTAGAGGAAGCAACACACTGGTGGAAAATCTCTATCGCAAGCACTGTCCCGGGACTTACAGAGACCTGATTCAAGGCCCAGAGGGGTCAGTGACTGGGGAGCTGGGTCCAGGTAACAAATAGAGCTAACACTGGGTTGCTGCTGCTGCAGTGTGGAAATGGACATTTCCTGGAGTGCCACATTTTCACTTGATCTCCACTGTCCCTTGGGGGGGTGGGCAGAGGGTTACCTCTCAAATGTCAGTTAGGATTAGCTTTCTCTGTCTATAATAGAACAACCCCAAATAATACTGGCTATAAAACATACACTCATGGTCCATGTGGTTGCTTGACCTCCAACCCACCATGTTTGCATTTCAGGCAGTAGGATGAAGAAAAGAGGAAAGGTGCACTTGCTTTATTTTGTGAAGACTTCCTGCTAGTACCATATAATACTTCCTCTTACATTGCGCTGACTGAGATGTAGGTGCAAGAGAGGCTGGGAAGTTTAAGGAGGAAGAAAAAATGGGTACTGGGGTAGGCAGCTAACAGTTTTGCCACATGTTCTATTTAATACAGTAAGATTAATTCCAGGACCTGTTAGAGCATTGACTGAGGTAAAAAGAGACTTGATTTCTAGTCCTGATTTTGACATTCATTATTGCATTCAGTCAATAAATATTAACTGAGCCTGGTCTATGTGCCAAGCATTATGAAAAGCATTATGAAAATAATTATGAAATAATTATGAATATTATTCATATTTAGATGCTGCAGATACAGCTGGATCAAGCAGATGAGGTCCTCAGCACTTATATCCTAATCCCTGGCCTCATGACCCTGGGACAGTCTCCTCTCTTCCCCAGGGTGTCTGCTGTTCTCTACCCTACCTCTTTCCAATATACACTTTAACCCTGTCATAATTGGCCCATAGAAACAAATTACAAACTCAGACTATTTAAAACTGCTGCCCTTTTTAGATTCACATAAAAATTTACCTCCTGCATTTCAAAATGTCATGTTCAAAACACCATAAATAAATACAATTTTTATTTGTCAATTACAAATAAATTATTTATTTATTTTCAGGAGGTATGAGAATTATACTATTATGAGAATATTTCAGCAAACACTTATCAGTGAAGATTTTCTAGAACTTCCCTTTTCATAGTTTGCTTTACGGAAAAAAGTTTGTATTTGCCCTTGAATATAAAATTATGATACCTTTTCAAACTATATCCATCTATCCCTCTTTTATTCTAATATTTCCCCCTTTAGGAATCACTACTGGCCAGGCACAGTGGTTCACACCTGTAATCCTGGCACTTTGGGAGGCTGAGGCAGGTGGATTGCTTGAGCCCAGGAGTTCAAGACCAGCCTGGGCAACATAGTGAAACCCTGTCTCTACAAAAAATACAAAAATTAGCCAGGTGTGGTGATGCGTGCCTGTAGTCCAAGCTAGCTGGGAGACTGAGTTGGGAGGATCACCTGAACGTGGGAGGTTGAGGGTACAGTGAGCCAAGATCGTGCCACTGCACTCAGTCTGGGTGACAGAGCCAGATCGAAAAAAAAAAAAAAAAATCACTGCTCTGACAGTCTTATTAAAAAATATTTACAAGTCATGTCTCATGCCCCAGCTTTATTTATTCACAGCTACTTGCTTTGGACTTGTAGATGTCTGATACCATCGTCAGGCTCTGAGGCTGCTGCCATACCCCATGGTTGTCCTCTGGGTTGTGTCCTAGGAACTGCTACTGGTTTTCAGTTCTCCTGACTGTCTCCACAGGTGAGGATTTCTAGGGCTAGCTGTCTTAGAGACAAGCAGGGACACATAGGTCTCTCACTTCTACATCTAGAGAATGCATGACAAATGGTTCTTCAACTATTGAACATTCCTGACCGATAGGGTTTTGAGGGGTTTGATTAGAAATATTTTCGATATTTCAAAAATATGTGAATTGGCCATGCACATCGGCCCACGCCTATAATGCCAGCACTTTGGGAGGCCAAGGTGGGGGGATTGCTTGAGTCCAGGAGTTTGAGATCAGATTGGGGAAAACAGCAAGACTCTGTCCCTACAAGAAACAAATAGCCAGGCATGATGGCTCACCTGTAGTCCTAGCTACTCGGGAGGCTAAGGAAGGAGGATCACTTGAGCCCATGGGTTCTAGGTTATGGTGAACTGTGATCACACCACTGCACTCCAGACTGGGCAAGACAGTGAGACCCTATGTCAAATAAATGAATAAGTAAATAAATGTATACACACACACACACACATACACAAATTCATTTTGACATTAACGATAATTTGATGTTTATAGGGAGCTTTACCTGGCAGTAAATTATGTTTTTGATTAATATGTTTTTTGATTAATAAAAAATGTAGGAAATAAAGTAAAGTAATAATGTATTACTTAATGAATCCAGTTTGCTTAGTGAAAAAGAACATTTCAAAACATGGTGGTGGTGATGATGGCAACAGTAGTAAGTGGTAAGAAATGTGAGGTTCCTGGGACCCCAGATAACCCTAGATTCCTTCTGGTCTTTTGTGAATCTATGCCATTAATTTATGTCAGGCTACATTTTGAGAATAGGCTCATGCTGGTGTTTTCTCCTGTATTAATTTTTTTTCAAATCCTACTCATTCTTAGAATTTCAAATAGGATTGTGTGGGGCAAAATGTGAAAGTGCCTGTTGTGTACTACTGTCAAGTTTGTAGATACCTCTCACTCTTTCTCTGCATATATATTCCTGCTTATTGATAAGAAGTCTCTTCCAAGTACCCTGCACTGCCACCTTGTCTGCCCTTGCTTTTTCCCCAGGACTCCCACAATTCAACAGGGCTGTCTTGTTTCCTTCTCTAGGGTAACGGCCAGCATCAGTGCTGATTGGGTGGTATCTTTGCCAGACGCATTAAATATTTTGTTTTTTTGTTTTTTTGTTTTTTTTGAGACTGAGTCTGGCTCTGTCGCCCAGGCTGGAGTGCAGTGGCCGGATCTCAGCTCACTGCAAGCTCCGCCTCCCGGGTTTACGCCATTCTCCTGCCTCAGCCTCCGGAGTAGCTGGGACCACAGGCGCCCGCCACCTCGCCCGGCTAGTTTTTTGTATTTTTTAGTAGAGACGGGGTTTCACCGTGTTAGCCAGGATGGTCTCGATCTCCTGACCTTGTGATCCGCCCGTCTCAGCCTCCCAAAGTGCTGGGATTACAGGCTTGAGCCACCGCGCCCGGCGCATTAAATATTTTGAATACCATTCCTGAGTTTCTCATATCAACAGTTAAAAAAAACACAAATGGAATCATAAGATTCCATAACATGTGTTATGGCCAGCTGTGGTAGCTCATGCCTGTAATCCCAGCACTTTGGGAGGCTAATGGGGGCAGATCACTTGAGGTCAGAAGTTTGAGACCACCAGCCTGGCCAACATGATGAAACCCGTCTCTACTAAAAATACAAAAATTAGCTGGGCGTGGTGGTGGGCGCCTGTAATCCCAACTACTTGGGAGGCTGAGGCAGGAGAATTGCTTGAACTCAGGAGGTGGAGGTTGCAGTTAGCCCAGACTGTACCACTGCACTCCAGCCTGCACAATAAGAGCAAAATTCTGTCTGAAAAAGAAAAAGAAAAAAAAAAAAAAAGATACATGTTATTTGTATGTTGTTTTTCACTTTAAAAAGGTATGTGTTAGGTACCTTTTTTTCATTAGCACACCAAGATACACTTTTTTCTTTATAATGGTTGCATAGTGTTTCATTGTAGGATACATGATACATAATCTATTTAATCATTATTCAATTGGATATTTAGGTTATTCTAATTTTAATAGTACATGTAATACTATAGCAAAAAATCCTGATTCCTGCATTTTTGAGGACTTTAAATTTTGATAATTATTTTTCAAGAAGGCTGTTTGAAACTGCCCATTTTCCCACTTTTCACCAATTTAAAACATCTACTTAATTTTGCCCAGTATAATAGTTTAAAACATGTAATTTTGATGTTCATTTTGGTAAGGTTGTTTACATGTTTAACTGGTAATTATTTTTATTCTATGAATCATCTCATCTTTTGTCCACTCTTCTTTTGGGTTGTTCTATTTCTCGTTGATTTGTAAGCACTCTTTATAAATTAATGTCACTAATACTGTATCATTACATTGCATTTTTTTTAGTTCTTTGTTTTTTAACCTCATTTAGGATGTTTTCATCATATATATTTTAAAATTTTTATGTAATCCAACCTGTCTTTTTTTTGGTCTTTTGGGTTTCATGCCATGCTTCCCTACCCTTCTGTCACCCTGCTCCTCTTCAATAAATAAAGGTAGAGCTCTCTCACCCAAGGGAATTGTCAGGACCCTGAATCTCAGATGTATCTTCTAAACTAAGTAGCAAGGTTAACGCACTCTCCTTGGTGATACTGGGGCAGGGATTCTTAATTTAGGGGGCTGTGAAGAGATTTTGGGAGTCTGGGAACTTACATCTTTATTTTTACTAGCTGTTAATCAAAATGTATCATTTTTTTCAATTATTAATGTAGGCCACAAACCGCAGTAGTATCAGTGAAACCTGTGACTGTCATTAAATATTAGTTTTTTTCCTATCATGTTAAAGTTATTACAGATATCTTGAAATATTGTTTACACTCTTACTACTTTTAGATCAGATGCTAGGTCTTGCTATTTAATGCATTAATAAACAAATGCTATTATTTTGCACATTTTCTTGTGTTCTCATACCTATATTTTCAATATTTTGATGTCCTCTGTAATTCTATGTTTTGCTTTGTGCATTTAAAACCATTCTTAGACCGGCACGGTGGCTCACGCCTGTAATCCCAGCACTTTGGGAGGCCAAGGCGGGAGGATCACAAGGTCAAGAGATCGAGACCATCCTAACCAACATGGTGAAACCCCGTCTCTACTAAAAATACAAAAATTAGCTTGGCGTGGTTGTGCGTGCCTGTAGTCCCAGCTACTTGGGAGGCTGAGGCAGGAGAATCACTTGAACCTGGGAGGCGGAGTGAGCCGAGATCGCACCACTGCGCTCCAGCCTGGCGACAGAGCAAGACACCGTCTCAAAAATAAATAAATAAATAAATAAAATAAATAAATAAAAAGTAAAAATAAAAACCATTCTGGGGAAAGGGTATGGGCTTCATCAAACTGCCAAAGGGGAATCCCTCCTCCAAAAGGCAATAGCCCAGGCAGGAGGCGGCTGGGGCAGCTCCTTCCAGATCCCACCCCCCATCACTGCCAGCCAATGAGTGGCCATATCACAGCCACGCCTTAGGCCAAGCTTATCCAGCTCTGCACTTTCATTTTTGCAGAAGGGACGTTTTCCTGAGAAAGGAGGTCTTTTCGGTAGGTGCTCAGACTTCCTTCAAAGTGATCTTTTCGGGGATTGGGCTAGAATGTACGATCTGCCTAAGAAAGAGTTTCTTCTCGGATCCTGCCACTTCTAGACATGTCAGAGTGCAGGCCTTTCTTTTGTTACTAGATTCTTAGATTTTTCAGGAGAAACCAGCAAACCAGATTTTATGTAAACCCCCCCTCTGACTGTATGCCTGCCTATCTATACATCAACCCAGAAAGCCCAACAATACACTTTTGACCTTAAATCACCTCAGGGCTCCTTAGTGGCCGGCATCCCAGCGCGGGGAGCCCTGTCCATACACCTCAGATACATTTCCCTTCAGGAGAATGGGATCCAGAGCAGGCTTCTGAGGTGTGATGCCAGCATTTGGCAGCAGAGGGCACTCCTATTACAGGTTGCCTAGGCTGTGTCCTATTTCCTGAGGTGTAGGAGGGAGACCGTCTGTGAAAGGGGCTGAGAGGGCAGGTGCCTAGTACTGGGCTTAGGAGGGAGTGAGGGGCCATTGGGGTATTGAAAATCCATCCTCCTGTCCTCCCACCCAGCAGTTGTGGGCCAGCTGCTCAGGGTGACAGGACTAGCCAGCTAGGGCTGGTCTCCTTTAGTCTGTGCACCTGTCCCCACGGCTGATACCAGATCTTGTGTGTGCTGCAGTAGAGGTGGGCAGCAGAAATGACAGCTTTCCAGTGCCAAGTGATCTAGTCCTCTAGAGGCTGTTGGTATCCTTGGGACTAAGAAAAGAACTTGGCACATAATAGGCACTCGGTAACTCTTCCCTTTGTTGAGGGTTGAACTAAGGCCTAGTAAGGGAAGAGTGTGAGGGTTGCATGCATGAGGTCTTGGTCAGCTCAAGATGGAGGATTTGGTTTTTGGCTAAAGTAGATCTGGGTGCATGTCAAGTCTACTTTCTTACACCAGCCCTGCAAAGGAGGGCACCCTATTTACACATGGGGAAATTGAGGCTGGTGGAAATAACACACACAAAGGTATCCTCAGAACTACTTTCTGAAAATGTCAGGGACACAGTGGGAAGAGAGCTGAGAAGTAAATGTCTTAGGCGATTTCACAGTGTCAAGTCAAGAGGGCACACCACTGACTTGTAGGTTCAGGGCAGAGCCTACATAGAATTTAGCTAATTTGGTTCTAACAACTCTTCTAGGTAGAGTTTACTTTTCCCACTTTACAGATGAGAAAAACGAAGATCAGAGAGGCTACGTGATGTTCCCAGGGTTATGTAGCTTGGGAATGTGGAATGTAGATGCATCTTTGACTCCCAAAGCCTGGACTCTTCTTTTTGCTCTTCTGGGTGGCAGAAAACCCTGGGGTGAAAAAAGTGCCCTGACTAGGAGAAGACAGCAGGAACAAGATTCCCCATCCGAGTAGGTGGTGCACAGATATCCCAAATTGGTCCTGGTCCCTGCTCCATCTACTATTTTTTTTAATGTTTAAAAAATTGTGGTAAACTATATATAACGTAAAATTTGCCATTGTAACCATTTTCAAGTGTACAATTCAGTGGCATTAAGTACATTCACATTATTGTGCAACCATCACTACCATTTATCTCTGGAACTTTCTCATCATTCCCAAACTGAGATTCTGTACTCATGAATCAATAACTACTCATTCCCCCTCCTCCGGCCACTGGTAACCACTATTCTACTTTCTGTCTCTGTGAATGGACTATTCTAGGTACAAATGGAATCATACAATATTTCTAGGTATAAGTGGAATAACACAATATTTGTCTTTTTGTGTCTAGTTTATTTCATTTACATAATGTTTTTGCCTTGATCTGAATGTTTGTGTCCCTGCAAAATGGGGTTGAAATCTTGACCCCCAAGGTGATGGTATTGGGAGGTGGGGCTTTTGGGAGGTATGGTTAGGTCATGAAGGTAGAGTCCTCATAATTGGGATTAGTGCGCTTATGAAAGAAACCCCAGAGAGCAAGGTAGCCCCTTCTACTAAGTGAGGGTGCAGTGAGAAGATGACAGCCAGGAAACAGGCCCTCACCAGGCACCGAATCTGCCAATGTCTCTATTTTGGACTTCCCAGCCTCCAGAACTGTGAGAAAAACACTTCTACTATTTATATGCTACCCACTCAATGGTATTTTGTTATAGCAGCCTGAATAGACTAAGACAGTTTTCAAGGTTCATTCATATGTCAGAATTTCCTTCCCTTTTAAAGTTAATATTTTTTTTTTTTTTTTTTTTGAGACGGAGTCTCGCGCTGTGTCACCCAGGCTGGAGTGCAGTGGCGCGATCTCGGCTCACTGCAAGCTCCGCCTCCCAGGTTCAGGCCATTCTCCTGCCTCAGCCTCCGAGTAGCTGGGACTACAGGCGCCCGCCACCACGCCCGGCTAGTTTTTTGTATTTTTAGTAGAGACGGGGTTTCACCATGTTAGCCAGGATGGTCTCGAACTCCTGACCTCGTGATCCGCCCGCCTCGGCCTCCCAAAGTGCTGGGATTACAGGCTTGAGCCACCGCGCCCGGCCTAAAGTTAATATTATATTGTATGGATATACCACATTTTGTTTACCCATTAATCTGTTGATAGACATTTGAATTGTTCCCACTTTTTGGCTATTGTGAATAATGCTATTATGAACATGAGTATATGAATATCTGTTTGAATCCCTGCTTTCAGTTCTTTGGGGTATATACTCAGAAATGGAATTGCTGGATCTTTTGGCAATTCATGTTTAATTTTTTGAGGAACTACCATTGTATCCACAGTAATGGTACCATTTCACATTCCCACCAGCAATGCACAGGAGTTCCAGTTTTCCTGCATGTCCTTGACAATGCTTGCTCCCATACACATTTGCTTTGGCTGCCTCAAAATGTAGAGCTTGGCAGATTGAGACTGTGGTGGGAAGAAAGCCTTTGCAATGGAAAAAAGAGAAAGAGGGAGGGAGGGCGAAGAGTTGGGGGATGGGAGAGACAGAGAGTGTGAAAAGGAGCTTTTTTCCCCCACTCTTCCTGGACCCTCATGGGGGCTGCACAGACTCCTAGAACCTTCAAGTAGCAAGACAGAGGTCCCCTCCACCAGCCACAGAGCTCTCCATACACCTGGCCTCCTATTCCCAGCAACTTTGAGGAAGTATTTTTTTTAATTGGCCATGGTTTTATCAAAAGCCTATTAAGTTTTTGCCACAAAAGGATTTTCTTTAAAATAAAAATAAGGGTAAGTATTTGACTGATGTCCCTTGGGAGTGCTTTAGAGAAGAGGAATGAATACTGACATGTCCTATCTTCCCAGATGCAGAATTGTAAAACAAACAAACATAATTGCTTTTCACATGTAAAAGAAAAGTGACTTAGAACATACTAGCGTTTTCTTTGCCACGAAAGAGTTTACTTTCAGTGACTAAGCCAGAACTACTAGAGTTGTCAGGCCTAGGGACAGGACACATGGCAAGTGCTTAGCCAGGCTGGCCAGGACTGACCATTTCTGCAAGGAGTCCACAAGAAGGCTCAGGGCAGCCCTTTCCTGCTCCTATCAATTTGAGTTGAGCAACAAACCTTTTGACCAAGTATCAGCTCCAAGGCACAACCCACAGTTACGGTGCCCACAAAACAGAATCTCAGCACAGCAACTACTGGCTATGGGAAGCGATCAGAGACTAACATCAGGAGAAAAAATACGTTTTTCAGTCCTGGGTTTCCAAGTTGGCATCCCCAGGGCAAACCAGCAGGTTGGGAGGGTAGGGGCTGGTGGGTGGGGGCTGCGGAGGGAAGGTGGCTGCCATTTGTCTGATCAGACCTGGGGCACACCCAAAGAACTCTCCTAGCTTGGGATCAGGTCAGGAAGAAACCAGGACGGTCCCTTTAGGAGAGTGAGCAGGACTATCTGCCCGGGGGGCTGCGCCCGCCCCTGCACAGCAGGCCATCAATTGTACCGGAGGCAGGGTGTGGGGAAACCGGGGCAAGTCCAGCCTCTCAGCAAGGCCAGGAAGCCATTCACTTGGATCCTGGATTTTACTAACGGATTAAACGTGGCATTCTCTCCTTCCCCCATCCGTTACAGACCTAAAAATAGCTCGTCCCAGAGGGGCCGGGAGAGGCTCCACCTCTTCTTGAGGTGGGGCGGGGCGGCTGTAGTGGGAGCGGGAGGCACCAGAGACCCCAAGTCACGAGCTGACTGGCGCACCAAGGAGCTCTCTGCCCGCGGCCCCGCACCGGAGTGGGCCGGGCAGGCTCTGCCTCCGCCACAGAGAGCGCCCGGGCTGCGGGGAGCTGGGGAAGCATCCCAGGAACGGCCGGCGGTGAGCATTCCGGGAACTGTCTCTGGGCTGTCTGTGGCGGTGGAGCAAGTCTGGAGGCAGGACGTGGGGCGAGTAGGGGAGCCGCCACCTCGAGACGTCTTCCCGCCGCCCCCGGTTCCGGGCGACCCCACGGTGAGCGGGCCGCGCGGGAAAACTATGCCAGGAATTAGTCCCGGGAGCGGGGCGGGTGGGTAGCTTGGCTGCACTCCTGAGGATCAGGGATTCGGGAGGTTAAACATTAGCCGGGGCGAACTCCCTACCGGGGTGCAGCGGGGCGCAGGAGGAGCCGGCTGCGTGCGTCCCCATTGCCCAGGGCGCGCCCTTCCGGCCCGGCGCCGCCCTGCACGCCGGCCGCCTCAGCCTGCGCCGAACCGCGGCGCCCGGGGAGGGAAGGACCCGCGCGCCGGGCAGTGAAGGCGGGAGCGGGAATGACGGGATGCCCCAGGTCTTGGCTACACTGGGAAGACGGACTTGAGTTTTTAACTTTTTGTAAAAAGAAAAGTGATTTGGGAGGGCTTGATGATCTGAGTGCCTTAGGTAAAGGAGGATCTTTTAGTAAATAGGTGATTTAAAAACAATAGCATTGGCATCTTTCGTTCCCCTTCTTCCTTTCCTGGGCTGGACCTCAGCAGGAGGCAGACGTGGTATTTTCATCTTGAGGTGGCTGCGAATAAAGTCCACCGAAGACCTGCTCAGTGCAGGACAGGGGTCCAGGAGACGGCAGAGGAGGAGGTCCGAGGGGGCCTGGGCAAGGCCTAGTTCAGGGAGCCCTTTCTGGGGGCCCAGGGCCTAGGCTGCCCCTGCCTGGCCTCCTGGAATTCGATTTCTAACAGGACTTTGGAGAGAATCCTGGGAAGTATGGGGTCTTCTGACTTGGCTTCTCACACCCTCATCTGCAGATAGGGTGGGTGACCTCTCTCTTCTCAGTTGCAGCCCCTAACACCTCTCCACACCCCTCCCGGATGTGAGGACTGGCCAGTGAGAACAACCCCGCTTAGGGAAGGCTGATCCTCCAGTCAAGTGGCTGATAAGGGACCTTTTGTCTGTCTCGGTTAGCACCAAGGGTCTGGAGACACCTACCTCGTCTGTCTCAGTCAGCACCAAGGGTCTGGAGACAACTACCTCATTTTGATACTATCTAAATGCCTCATGAAGTTGTATGCTTCAGGTTGGAAACAGAAATCTGAATTCATGTGGGCACCATAACTGTGGGTTGTGCCTTGGAGCTGATATTTGGTCAAAAGGTTTGTTGCTCAACTCAAATTGACAGGAGCAGGGAAGGGCTGCCCTGAGCCTTCTTATGGACTCCTTGCAGAGATGGTCAGTCCTGGCCAGCCTGGCTAAGCACTTGCCATGTGTCCTGTCCCTAGGCCTGACAACTCTAGTAGTTCTGGCTTAGTCACTGAAAGTGAACTCCTTCGTGGCAAAGAAAACGCTAGTATGTTCTAAGCTAGTTTTCTTTTACCTGTGAAAAGCAATTATGTTTGTTTTACAGTTCTGCATCTGGGAAGATAGGACATGTCAGTATTCATTCCTCTTCTCTAAAGCACTCCCAAGAGACATCAGTCAAATACCTACCCCTATTTTTATTTTAAAGAAAATCCTTTTGTGGCAAAAACTTAATGGGGTTTTGATAAAACTATGGCCACTTAAAAATATCTCCTTAAAGTTGCTGGGAATAGGAGGCCAGGTGTAAGGAGAGCTCTGTGCCCGGTGGAGGGGACCTCTGTCTTGCTGCTTGAAGGCTCTAGGAGTCTGTGCAGCCCCCATGAGGATCAGGGAAGAGTGGAAAAGGAGAACACAACAGAATCTGAGAATAAGTCTAAGCTCTGCAGTGGTAGTACTTCAGGAGAGCTCCCAGGTCCCTGTTATCTCCGTTGAGGTCTCTGGAGCTCCCTTGCATACTGTGTGTGCATAACCTGTTTGCAAACTGTGCGAAGGTTGCCTTGGCAGCCACAGCAATTAGCATTAATGACACGCCTGAGCTCCCCCAGTGGGCACTGCTGAAGTTAGCTTGGGAGCCAGGTCAGGTTTGTAAATGATTGCCTGGCAGCCACCTTGGAAACTTGGCTCCCTCAAGTTCTCCTCTTGACTGCATTCTTGAGGAAGCAGAAGAGACAATAAGATGGCAATGTTGTTGTTGTCTAGCTGTCAGTTTATGTTTAAAAAAAAAAAGATGTTTGGCCAATTTTGAGGAAGTTACTTTTGACAGATTATCGGTGGACTGGTTTTAGAGGAACCATAAAGTCTCCAGGGATTGTTTCACAGTGGGATGGCTGTGAGGTGGTGAACAACCTGTCACTGGGAGAGTGCAAAGCAAGGGTGGTAGATGGGTTTTCTATGTTCTAGATGGGTGTGGAATTGTCCCAGGCAGAAACCAACTCTTAACAATGAAGCAAGTTTGAACGTAGCACAAATATTCTTTTGGGTCCTTTATTCATAATATTGGTCTAGGACTGGGAAGTTTCCCAAAACCCTGTCATTATACCTAAAGGTGATTAAACAGCTTCAGTTTTCCTAATGACAGTGAATCATTTCCCCTCTCTCTCTTTTTTTTTTTTTTTTTTTGAGAAGAAGTCTCACTCTGTTGCCCAGGCTGGAGTGCAATGGCGCGATCTCGGCTCACTGCAACCTCTGCCTCCCAGGTTGAAGTGATTCTCCTGCCTCAGCCTCTTGAGTACCTGGGACTACAGGCGTGCACCACGACACCCAGCTAATTTTTGTATTTTTAGTAGAGACAGAGTTTTACCATGTTGGCCAGGCTGATTTTGAACTCCTGACCTCAGGCCATCTGTCCACCTTGGCCTCCCGAAATGCTGGGATTAGAGGCATGAGCCATTGCTCCCAGTTGACAGTGAGTCATTTCTACCTTGTGTTTCTATTCCCAGATGTGGGAAAAGCAGTCTGCTCAAAATTCAGTCTGGATAAAGCACGATGTCCTTGCCCCTAGGGTGTATGGTTTCCAGGTAACATGCAACACTCTCATTCGGTTTTTTGTCTGCCTATCCTAGTCAGGACGCAAGCTGTGGAGCTGAGTCGGGTTCAGACAAGCCCTGCTGAAATACAGGGAGAATTTAGAATCTCCAGCACTAACCCTGTCGTGATTTGCTGTGAATTCTGTCAGTGCTTGTACTTTGGTCAAGAAAACTCAGGTATTGTAATTTCCATAATGAGAAATAATTGGTATGTCATCATCATCATTATAATCATTATTAAGAGTTTGGCATAATTGAAAAGCTCTGGAGTCAGACAGAACTTGGCTTGAATCTTGGCTTCATTATTAGTAGCTAAGTGAGCAGGGCCCTTAGCTTCTCTGAGCCTCAGTTTCTACATCTGTGAGATGAGACAAACCATAGCCATCTACAAGGCTATATGAGTTTAGAATTAGTACTTTTAAAGGCTGGCACAGTGCCTGGCATATAGATGTTTGAAAAATGTTAACTATTATACTATCATCATATCATAATCATCTTCAAGTTCCACAGTGCTGCTCCATCTTTATTTATTTATTTATTTATTTATTTATTTATTTTTATTTTTTTTGAGACAGTGTTTTGCTCTTGTTGCTCAGGCTGGAGTGCAATGACACAGTCTTGGCTCATGGCTCACTGCAACCTCCACCTCCCGAGTTTGAGCAATTCTCCTGCCTCAGCCTTCCAAGTAACTGGGATTATAGGCACCCACCACCACGCCCAGATAATTTTTGTATTTTTAGTAAAGACGGGGTTTGACCCTGTTGGCCAGGCTGGTCTTGAACTCCTGACCTCCTGTGATCCACCTGCCTCAGCCTCCCAAAATGCTGGGATTACAGGTGTGAGCCACCGCGCCTGGCCCTGCTCTGTCTTATAATGCTAGAGCTCTTAGGACATCTAAGAATTGGACCCTTAGGGTTCTAGAAAAAGACATGAGTAATACTTTTGAGGTGCATTAAAACCTCATGAACTCAGACCCCTAATTCTGTGTAGCTGGGAGTGGGGCTGCCACCTTCTGTGTTTATGGAGTACGCTCAGAGTGTAAGTGTGAAGGTTTCAGGGCTGCTCAGGAAGCAAGCTCCAACACTGAGGCCATATCTTGACAGTCAGCGTGGGCGCTGCGACTTCTCACTGATATGCCTGATTCCACCTGCCAGGGCTCCTGCACTCTCAGCTCTTATTGGTAGCCCATGGGATTAAACTATGGATGCAGATGGTCAACAAATCAGCATTTACTAAGTCTGAATGGCATTTCCCTCCAACGAGTCTGAATGAGGGATTCCTAACTCAGCTTTTACTCTTTTTTTTTTTTTTTTTTTGAGACGGAGTCTCGCTCTGTCGCCCGGGCTGGAGTGCAGTGGCCGGATCTCAGCTCACTGCAAGCTCCGCCTCCCGGGTTCCCGCCATTCTCCTGCCTCAGCCTCCCGAGTAGCTGGGACTACAGGCGCCCGCCACCTCGCCCGGCTAATTTTTTTTTTTTTTATTTTTTAGTAGAGACGGGGTTTCACCGTGTTAGCCAGGATGGTCTCGATCTCCTGACCTCGTGATCCGCCCGTCTCGGCCTCCCAAAGTGCTGGGATTACAGGCTTGAGCCACCGCGCCCGGCCAGCTTTTACTCTTTATCCTAATTCTTGGCAGTCCATAGTCCCATTTATTCAAGACCCTAAGAATATAGAATTTTAAGTCAGATATTCTGAGATTTCAACAATTTTGCTCAGTTCAGTAGCAATCTGGGTGCCAGGTAATGGGCTGGGGACGGGGATACAGCAGATATGAATAAGCCATGGTCTCAGCCCCTGTAAAGTTCATAGCCAGGGGAGTGGGGGAGGAAGGAGACAGAAGTGTCCTGGTATGGGCCCCTCCTTGGTGTTCCCAGAGAACCCTTTCCCAGCTCCTGTCTTGGCACTTGCCACTCTGTGGGTTAATTTCTGTGTATTTTTCTGTCTCTCTGGAGAAAAAAACTTTGGAGCCAGACACTATCACTTACTAGTTGTGTGATTGTGGGAAGGTCATTTCCCCTCTTTGTTTCCTCTCTTTGTTCACTCTCTGTTTCTTCATCTGCATAATAGGTTGTTGTGAGAATTAAGTGGGATAATATGTATAAAGCCTTAGCACTGAGTATGGAAAATAATAGAATTCCAGAAATGTGAACTATTTTTATTAACAACAGTAGGGATAGTTGCCCAGGTCATCATTGATCCCGAGTGCCAGTCATGATGCCTGGCACTTAGTACGGCCTCAGGAATCATTTGTTGATGGGATGGAGATATGAATGTTGCAGAGACACCCTAACAGACCAAAGTGTATGCTCTGTACTCTGGAAGCCCAGGGGAGGGGCAGGGAACTTTGACTGTGAGCCTAGCAGGGATTTATGGTGATAATCATTTATTTATTTATTTATTTATGTATTGTGGGAAGTTTGTTTTTTATTATTATACTTTAAGTTCTAGGGTACATGTGCACAACATGCAGGTTTGTTACATATGTATGCATGTGCCATGTTCGTTTGCTGCACCCATTAACTCTTCATTTACATTAGGTATTTCTCCTAATGCTATCCCTCCCCTCTCCCCCTACCCCACAACAGGTCCTGGTGTGTGATGTTCCCCACCCTGTGTCCAAGTGTTCTCATTGTTCTATTCCCACCTATGAGTGAGAACAGGCGGTGTTTGGTTTTCTGTCCTTGCGATAGTTTGCTCAGAATGATGGTTTCCAGCAAGGACGTCATGACTAAAACACCAAAAGCAATGGCAACAAAAGCCAAAATAGACAAATGGGATCTGTTTATTTTAGTTTTAATTTTACTTTAAGTTCTGGGATACATGTGCAGAATGTGCAGGTTTGTTACATAGGTATATATGTACCACAGTGTTATCAACCCGTCATCTAGGTTTTAAGCCCCGCATGCATTAGATATTTGTCCTAAAGCTCTCCCTCCCCTTGTCCCCCACCCCGCAAAAGGCCCAGGTGTGTGATGTTTCCTCCTTGTGTCCGTGTGTTCTCATTGTTCAACTCCTACTTATGATTGAGAACATGTGGTATTTGGTTTTCTGTTCCTGTGTTAATTTGCTGAGAATGATGGTTTCCAGCTGCATCCATGTCTCTGCAAAGTACCTGAACTCATTCTTTTTCATGGCTGTGTAGTATTCCATGGTGTATATATCCCACATTTTCTTTATCCCATCTGCCATTAATGGGCATTTGGGTTGGTTCCAAGTCTTGGCTATTGTGAATAGTGTTGCAATAAATATGTGTGTGCATGTGTCTTTATAGTGGAATGATTTATAATCCTTTGGGTATATATCCAGTAATGGTATTGCTGGGTCAATTTGTATTTCTGGTTCTAGATCCTTGAGGAATCGCCATACTGTCTTCCATAATGGCTGAACTAATTTACACTCCCATTTGGAGGTAATCATTTGTTAGCAGGGCCTTGAAACATGCATCGACCTTTAGTTGGAACACAAGGAGGTGGCAAAGGACCATCTATACCAAGAGGCAGCATAGAATAGGGGTTAGGAGCCCAGACTGGAGTCAAGCTGCCTGGGTGTGAATCTTACCTCTGGATCTTGGGCAAGCTTCTTTATTTCTCTGTGACTTAGATGATAATAGTACCTCCTCAAGGGCTTGTCCTGAGAAATATGAGTGCTTCTTTGTAAAGCTTTTAAAAACAGTGCTTATACATAAAATAAACAGCCCAGAGGTATGAAAGTGTGGAAGGCAAGTAATACGGTTACATGGGAGATGCAGCTAGAAAGGTAGGTTTGGAAACAGTTCATCAAAGTCTTTGAATATCACTCAGTGTATTTGGAATTAGCCAACAAGGAACACAAAATCCATTCCTCTGTGGCTGGAGCTCAATAGTGGTTTCCCACTTTAAGCAGGGCCTGCACTCTCAGGTTTGCCACGATCCCTAATGTTTCCTAATCCAGCACTCCACAGATTTAGTGATTCTAAATCAGTAAGTCTGGGGATCTGCATTTCTAACAAATTCCCAGGTGATGCTGATGCTGCTGGTCCAGAGACCACATTTTGAGAACCACTGCCTTATTGTCTCTTGGACACTAAGATGGCGAATGAGTTGCCGTTTATCATCACGCATGTACTGTGGTTTATTTCACATCTGCTACATTTTGTGCATTTAATGTTACTTTTCTGGCCCTGGTGGAACTTGGGTTTGCAATTCCTGGCACAGTCAGTATGGAATGGTTGGGTATAAGATCACAAGAGACCGAGGGGCTACAGAGACAGAGATTTGGGGGTGACTGAGGCTCAGCCTAGAGCAAGCCTATAGTAGCCGAAGCTGTGAGCTCATTCCTAGGGATAGCGTGCAGGGAGAAATGGGTTGCAGGTGGAGAGCAGAATATCAAGGGGGCACTGGCACACCCTGTCATAAAAGAAAGGGGAAAGAATAGTTACTGTTTAAGGAACAGCATTCAAACAGGTAGGAGGAGAGATGAGAGAGAGAGAGTGGCTGATGGAGAGTTCTTGACTTTATTATTAGAGAGAAGACTGTTGGCAAACATCTGAGGCCAAAGCTTAAATAGTTAAACAGTACAGTTCTCAGGTGAGCTCACCTGAAAGCTGGGACATCAGGAAGCAGGTGTCTTATTACCCTTGCCCACAGCATGCCTGGTAACCTGCTGTTGCTCTGAGGCACAGCTTGTTGTGAGCAGTCATCTCTGAGGCTCTGGTGGCACAGTTGCAGCTTTGGAGCTAAGCATGGTGAGTATCATGTCACCTAACTCCTTTTTTTTTTTCCCTCATAACATGGCAGAAATGTGCTAGTTTTCTCATGGCCATGGTGGGGGGCTTAGGTCTGGCTGGTTTTCTTTTTGGAGTACTTGCTGGGAAAGAGATTCTGAGAAAGGGAAGGATAGAGCTGAAACTGAAAAGGTGGGCTAGTGGCATCCTGTAGGCAGTCTCAAGACCAGGCTAAGCGGTTTGCATTTGGTACAGTGGGAATAAGGAGCCGTGCCGAGCTCCAGGGTGGGGAGCAGCTGTGTGGTTAGTATAGCTCCATAGCCCAGGACCTGAGCTTAGGCAGGACCCACATAGGCATACTATAAATGAGGAGTGAGTAAATGGATGAATTGGAGGTTTAAGGGATAAAGGATGATAATCTGATCAAAGCAAAATTTTAGGAGGAATAGCCCCAAGAATCAATGTTGAGTGGTTCAAAGTCCGTAAGCTTTGGTGCCAGATGAACCTACAATTACACTTCAAATCTGGCCTCCTGTTTTCATCCATTTTGTACTCTCCAACAGAGTAACACAGACTGGGTAATTTATAAAGAAAAGAAATAAATTTCTCACAGTTCTGGAAGCTTGAAGTCCAATGTCAAGTCCAATATCAAGTCCAATATCGAGCTTGAAGTCCAATATTGGGCAAGGGCCTTCATGCAGCATCATCTCTTGGTGGAGAGTGGAAGGTCAAGAAAGCACAAGAGCAAGAGGGAAAGGGACCGAATTCCTCCTTTCATCAGGAACCTACTCCTGTGATAACTAACCCACTCCTACAATAATGACATTCATCCATTCATGAGGGCAGAGTCTTCGTGACTTAATCACCTCTTAAAGGTACCATCTCTCAACACTGCTACATTGGGGATTGAGTTTTCAACATATGACCTTTGAGGGATGCCAAATTTGTAAAATGAGCATAATAATACCTGTTTGTAGGTTTGTATTAGGAGTTTGTATCTAGCATAGAGGGTGGCACTCTCTGCAGAGTTGCCAGTGTTATCACTGAGCACCTTCCCCTTGCATCTTCTCCAAGTCTCATAGCACCCTGTGAGGTAGGCAGGGCTGGCCTGTCACTGCCTTTCACAGAAGAAGACAGAAGAAGACAGTGGCCCCCAGCCTAGTCCTACCATTTTTTAAAGGCCTTCTTACTTCTGAAGCTGATTACTTCTTTGACTTTCTGTTGCACTTTTTAAAGTCTGAATCATGGACCAGGTGCGGTGGCTCATGCCTGTAATCCCAGCTCTTTGGGAGGCCGAGGTGGGTGGATCACGAGGTCAGGAGTTTGAGACCAGCCTGACCAACATAGTGAAACCTTGTCTCTACTAAAAATACAAAAAATTAGCCGGGTGTGGTGGAGGGTGCCTGTAATCCCAGCTACTCTGGAGGCTGAGGCAGGAGAATTGCGTGAACCCGGGAGGTGGAGGTTGCAGTGAGTCGAGATTGCGCCATTGCATTTCAGCCCGGGTGACCGTTCAAAACAGTCTCTCAAAAAAAAAAAAAAAAAAAAAAAAAGAAAGAAGACTGAATGATGTAATCTCGAAAGGACTTGATTAAATAAGGTAAAATGTTCCTCTTGTTGCCTTAGTCAGATTCTCACTTATGCAAGAGCTGAAGTTCTATGTTTGCTTTTAAAAAATAATAAAAGTGATAGAAGATGGTGAGAACTTTGAATAGTACAGAGAGGCAGAAAGTGAAAAATAAAAGTCCTCTAATCTCCATTCTCACTTCCCAGAGGCAGCCATTGCTAATAGCTTCTTGTCTATCTTTCCAGAAACAGTCTATGCTTATGAAATAATATACATAAATGAATCGTATATATGAATTATAAATGAGCATATTTTATTCGTTATAAAACTAATTATAACAAATATGAGTCTTTTCATATGTGTGTGTGTGTGGGTATATATGTGTGTGTATATATATGTGTGTGTGTATATATGTGTGTGTATATATGTGTATATATGTGTGTATATGTGTGTATATATGTGTGTGTATATATATGTGTGTGTGTGTACAAATATGTGTGTGTGTGTATATATATATAGACT
Organism: Theropithecus gelada; assembly: GCF_003255815.1. Taxonomy (NCBI): domain Eukaryota; kingdom Metazoa; phylum Chordata; class Mammalia; order Primates; family Cercopithecidae; genus Theropithecus; species Theropithecus gelada. The sequence continues at coordinate 154,169,591 of NC_037669.1, forward strand.
CTCCATGTCTGTGGATTCTGCATCTGCAGATACAACAAACTGCGGATCAAAAATATTTGAAAAAAAAAAAGGATAGTTTCTTCTGTACTGAACATGTACAGACTTTTTTTCTTGTCATTATTCCTAAATAATTAAGTATAACAGCTATTTTTATAGCATTTACATTGTATTAGGTATTATAAATAATCTAGAGATGATTTAAAGTTTATGGGAGAATGTGCATAGTATATGCAAATACTGTACCATTTTATATAAGCAATTTGAGCATCTGTAGATTTTGGTATCTGAGGAGGGTCCTGGAACGAATCCCTCATGGACACTGAGAGTCGACTGAATATGTATGTATGTATATAATGATCATCATTGGTCTGTGAAGGCCTATTTACCTGTCTATCTGACCATCACCACCCACACACCATCCATCTATTCATTTATTTGTCCCCATTCCACACTCCCGTTTCCCTCCCTCCTCTCATAGACAACCATTCTAATATGATATATATCTTTCACTTTGGTGAGTTATTAAATATGATTATATTAATGTCATTACAACACAAATAGAGGTATATATGCCTATTTTGTGTGTGTTTACATATATATCTCTCAGAGATTATAATTTCGTATCAGTATGTATAAGTCTGCTTTATACCAATCGATAGCTGCATAATATTCCATTGCCTAGAGATACATTGTACTTTGCTTTCTTCTACTTTTTCTTGTACTTTGCTTGTATAAAAGATACTACAATGACAATTTTTTCACAAGTACCTTTGTACATATGAGTTTGTCTGTAGCGTAATTATAATTTTTAGTAGTGGAATGTTCAAAATTCCCATTGATATTGTCAAATTCCTCTTCAGAGAGTACAGTTCATATGCTCACCAAGAGTTTTGAGAGTAGAATCTGAGTCTTGGCAAACAAACTGGAGATCTTTTTACTTAACTGTTAAGTTAAAAAAGCCCATGATGGATTGAGCATCACGTGGCAGACTCCGTGACTCCCTTAAGTCCCTCTTGACAGGGGTGGACATCATTTCACTCACATTCCAGGAGAGAGAACTTAGTCATATGATCACATGTTATTGCTGGAGAAGCTGGGAAAGGTAGTTCACTCGTGTTCTACTAGAATCCTGTAGTTACAGGAGAAAGAGAAGACAGGGTAGATATTAGGTACCTTGGTCACTCACAGCAAGTTGTTGGACTTTATCCTGATATAAAAATAGGGTTGCAGAAGGACCCATTTCTAAATTTGATAGCCACCTGCTGACAAAGGCCTTTGCCATGCACTCCTGCAGTGGAGGTGGGCTTTGCAGAGGGGGCTCACTGAGGACCTGCTGTGTACCAGGCACTAGGCTGGGTGCTTCACTTGCCTCATTCCTCACCACATGCCTACACAGTGGGCCCCATGTTCCTCCTTAGACCCAGGAGGCTTAAAGATGTGCAGGGACTTGCCCAAGGCAGAACATTCGAATTCACATCTGTGTGATTGCAAAGCCCACATTTTCTTTCCACAGCTCTGGCCATGTCAGCACACACCATGAATGCTACAGCTGCTGCAACGACACCTCACTTTGCCCCGCTTAGGCCCTTGCTGGCCAGATATACAGTATGTGCAGCCACACACACCTCACCTAACTTGGACTCTCTTCTCATTTTCCAGGCCTTCTCTCAGCTCCTTGGCCTACTGCCGTGGTCTTGGTGCCACCCTCCTCTGGTGGTCAGCTCAGGGCTTCCTCTGCCCATGCAGTCCCCAGCTGCCACTGCTGAGGGCCTCAGCGGCCCCCTCTTTGGGGCCTACACGTTCCCCACCTTCAAGTTTCAGCCTCGCCATGATAGCATGGACTGGAGGCGCATTAGCACCCTGGATGTAGACCGCGTGGCCCGGGAGCTGGATGTGGCCACTCTGCAGGAGAACATTGCTGGCATCACCTTCTGCAACTTGGACCGGGAGGTATGCAACCGCTGTGGGCAGCCTGTGGACCCGGCACTGCTCAAGGTGCTGCGCCTGGCACAGCTCATCATCGAGTACCTGCTGCACTGCCAGGATTGCCTGAGTGCCAGCATTGCCCAGCTGGAGGCACGGCTGCAGACCAGCCTGGGCCAGCAGCAGCGTGGTCAGCAGGAGCTGGGCCGCCAGGCTGACGAGCTCAAGGGTGTGCGGGAGGAGAGCCGCCGGCGTCGCAAGATGATCAGCACCCTGCAGCAGCTGCTAATGCAGACAGGCGCCCACAGCTACCACACGGTGAGGAATCTCCACCGGGCAGGCAGAGTGGGAGGGCTGTGCGCCCCAGCCACTGGGCAGCTGTTGCCACTGGGCAGCACTGCTGGGGCCACAAGGCTGCTGGGGGCTGTTCTCACTGGTTAGGAGCAGATTTCAGAGATGCTGCTCGTGGCCAGAGAGCCTGGGGGTGTCTCATTAGGCTCTACTGTGTGTGTGTGTGTGTGTGTGTGTGTGTGTGTGTGTGTAGACTGTACATGTGTTGGAGGTGTGTGTGTTTATGGAGAGGGTGCATGTCTAGTGTATGTATATGCATGAATGTATGGAGAGTGTGTGTGTGTTTGTAAATGGTGTGAATACGTGTGTGTGTTTAGTGTGTGTGTATGTGAATACTTGAGGGTACCTCTGTGTGTATGTAGGGTGTGTGATGTGTAATGTGTGCTCGTACTATATTATAAAGGATACAACTCTGGAGCATGTATAAAAAGGTGTATTAATAGTGTTTGTGACCAAGAAGCAGCTTCTCTGCTCCTTCTGGAATCTCCGCCTGGTTCAGCCCACCTGCCTCTGCTTCTGCTTCTACCATGTTCATCAGGGTGACCCAGAAGTCCTACAAGGTGCCACCTCTGGCCCCCGGGCCTTTAGCAGCTGCTCCTACATGAGTAGGCCCAGTGCCTGCATTGGCTCCTTGAGCTTCTCCTGAGTGGGCAGCAGCAGCTTCCGGGTTGGCCTGGGTGGAGGCTGTGGTGGGGCCAGTGGCATGGTAGGCATCACTGCCATCACAGTCAACCAGAGCCTGCTGAGCCCCCTTAACCTGGAGATGGACCCCAACATCCAGGCCATGTACACCCAGGAGAAAGAGCAGATCAAGACCCTCAGCAACAAGTTTGCCTCCTTCATCGACAAGATGCGGTTCCTGGAACAGCAGAACAAGATGCTGGAGACCAAGTGGAGCCTCCTGCAGCAGCAGAAGACGGCTCAGAGTCAACTCGGTCAACATGTTCGAGAGCTACATCAACAACCTTAGGCAGCAGCTGGAGACTCTGGGCCAGGAGAAGCTGAAGCTGGAGGCAGAGCTTGGCAACATGCAGGGCCTTATGGAGGGCTTCAAGAACAAGTATGAGGATGGGATCAATAAGCGTACAGAGATGGAGAATGAATTTGTCCTCATCAAAAGGATGTGGATGAAGGTTATGTGAACAAGGTGGAGCTGGAGTCTCGCCTGGAAGGGCTGACTGACGAGATCAACTTCCTCAGGCGGCTGTACGAAGAGGAGATCCAGGAGCTGCAGTCCCAGATCTTGGACATGCCCGTGGTGCTGTCCGTGGACAGCAGCCGCTCCCTGACATGGACGGCATCATCGCTGAGGTCAAGGCGCAGTACAAGGAGATCGCCAACCGCAGCTGGGCTAAGGCTGAGAGCATGTACCAGATCAAGTATGAGGAGTTGCAAATGCTGGCTGGGAAACACAGGGATGACCTGCAGCGTACAAAGACTGAGATCTCCGAGATGAACCAGAGTATCAGCCAGCTCCAGGCTGAGATTGAGGGCCTCAAAGTCCAGAGGGCATCGCAGATGCCAAGCAATGTGGGGAGCTGGCTATTAAGGATGCCAACACCAAGCTCTCTGAGCTGGAGGCCACCCTGCAGCGGACCAAGCAGGACATGGCGCGGCAACTGCATGAGTACCAGGAGCTGATGAATGTCAAGCTAGCCCTGGACATCGAGATCGCCACCTACTGGAAGCTGCTGGAGGGTGAGGAGAACCGGCTGGAGTCTGGGATGCAGAACAGGAGTATCCATAGAAAGACCACCAGCAGCTATGCAGGTGGTCTGAGCTCAGCCTATAGGGACCTCAACAAGCCCTGGCCTCAGCTACGGCCTGGGCTCCAGCTTTAGCTCTGGTGCAGGCTCCAGCCCCTTCAGCTGCACCAGCTCCACCAGGGCCACTGTGGTTGTGAAAAAGATAGAGACTCGCGATGGGAAGTTGGTGTCCGAGTCCTCTGACGTCCTGCCCAAGTGAACAGCTGCGGCAGCCCCTCTCAGCCTGCCCCTCCTGTGGCTGCCCCAGAGCCCAGGATGATGGTGGGAGGCTGCTGTGTAGGGTAGCACAGGGAACGGGAGACCCACCTGAGGCTCAGCCCTAGCCCTCAACTCACCAGTGGGGGAGTTTACTGCTTAGGGACCCCACTTGCCCATGCCCATGCCTCCAGCTACAAAACAATTCAATAGCTTTTCTTTTTTTTTTTTTTTTTGGTCCAAAATAAAACCTCAGCTATCTCTGCCAAACAAACAAACAAACAAAAAACAAAAAAATAGTGTTTGTGTGTGTGTGAATGAATGAATGAAGGGTATATATGTGAGTAAGAGTGTGTTATATACTTATGGAGAGTGTGTAAGGATGCGTATGTAAAAGAAGGATGTATATGTGTCTAAGAGTGTGTTTATAGAGGGTGTGAGTGCGTGCATATTTATGTATGATGGAGGATTTGTATGTGTGTGTAGAGGAGTGTGTTGTGTAAAGGTGTGTGTGTGTGTATGTGTTGAATCTATGTGTGACAAGGGATTGGTGGAGCCAGGCCTATTCTGGAATACTGACTCCATTATACTACTAAGTGACAGTTCATTTCCCAAAGCAGCATGAGCATTTGAATGTGTCTCCACGGAAGTATGGATTGGGGACGTTTTTCCTTTAATAAAAATTGTCATGGCGGCTAGGCCCTGTGCCAGGCTCTGAGGATGTGGGCACAAGTCATGCTGGTTCAGGTTTTTAAGACATTCATAGTTTGTGGATGGGTGGGTTACCTATTTCTGCTCATAACACTTCTGACACCAAATGTGTGTTTTTTTTCCTTACACCAACCAATTCTCTAATGCCAGCTGGGTGCCCTTCATTTCAATTCTGACACTATCTACCTGCAGTCAGCATCGGATCCCATGAGTTAAGGGATCAGTCCCATAAGACTGGTCCACTTCAGATACCCAGGCCTCCTGTACTTCTAACTGGCCACAAATTGAGGGTTCCTATAACTCCATCCTGAGGTTCAATAATTTGCTAGAAGGGTTCACAAAACTCAGGAAGAAGACACTTTATTACCAGTTTGTTATAAGGATAGAAGTCAGAATAGTCAAATGAAGATGCACTGAGGACAAGAGAGTATAAGGTATGGGAGAAGGGACTCAGAACTTCTCTGCCCTTTCTGGGTGTGCCAACTCCTAGCACCTCAGTATTTACCCATCTGGAAACTCTCTAAATCCCATCATTTAGGGGTTTTATGGAGATTCCACCAAGCATGCATAATTGATTAAATCATTGGCCATGGCTTAGTAGTCCAGCCCCTCTTCCTTCCCTGGGGGCTGGAGGGTGGGGCTGAAAGTTCCAACCCTCTCCCCATGCCTTGGTCTTTCTGGTGACCAACCCCCATCCTGGGAGGATTAGCTGAGCCCAGCATCCTTTGGCTGTTGAGCCAAAGGAAAAAAGGATGGGGGTTGGTCACCAGAAAGTCATTTGTGGGGTGGGGCAGAAGGTGCCCAGCCACCAGTCCTTTCATTAGCATACAAAAAACACTGTTTTAGTAAGTTTAGTGTTGCTATAAAGGAATACCAGAAGCTGGTAATTTATAAAGAAAAGAGGTTATTTGACTCACAGTTCTGCTGGCTGGAAGGTTCAAGACTGGGCACCTGGTGAGGGCCTCTGGCTGCTTTCACTCCTGGTGGAAGGTGAAGGGGAGCTGGCCTATGCAGAGCTCATGGCAAGAGCGGAAGTAAGGGGAGAGGGAGGTGCCAAGCTCTTTCTAACAACCAGCTCTGTCAAACTAATAAGAATGAGAACTCCCTCACCTTCAAGGGAGGGCATTAATCTGTATATGAGGGATCTGCCCCATGACCCAAATACCTCCCACTAGGCCCCACCTCTCAACACTGCCACATTGGAGATTAAATTTCAACATGAGATTTGGAAGGGACAAACATTCAAACTATAGTAGATGCTCTTATTACTCTGGAGATTCCAAGGATCTCAGAATCTCTTGTGTCATGAACTAGGGACTAAGACCAAATATTATCACAAAAGATGCTTTTATCACCCTTATCACTCTGAAGATTTTAAGTCAGGGGTGTCCAATCTTTTGGCTTCCCTGGGCCACACTGGAAGAAGAAGAATTGTCTTGAGCCTCACATAAAATACACTAACAATGATAGCTGATGAGCTAAAAAAAAAAAAAAAATTCCTAAAAATCTCACAATGTTTTAAGAAAGTTTACAAATTTGTGTTGGACCGCATTCAAAGCTGTTCTGGGCCACATATGGCCTATGGGCTGCAGGTTAAACAAGCTTGTTTTAAGTGTTTTAGGAGCTCCCTGCCAGAAACTAGGAACAAAGACCAAATTTACATTTTTTTTTTTTTTTTTTTTTGAGACAGGGTCTCACTCTGTCACCCAGGCTGCAGTCTGATCATGGCTCACTGCAGCCTTAACCTCCTAGGCTCAGGTGATCCCCCCACCTCAGCCTCCTGAGTAGTTAGGACTATAAGCATCTACCACCATGTTTGGCTAATTTTTTGTAGAGACAGGGTTTCTCCAGGTTGCCCAGGCTAGTCTCGAACTCCTGGGCTCAAGTGATCCACCCACCACAGCCTCCCAAAGTTCTAGGATTTTAAGTGTCAGCCACTGTGCCCAGCCTACATTCTTATTGTATCACAATATCACAGTGGGACAGAAGGAATCGTCACGATATATTATTAATTGATAACAAATTGATGTGATTGATATGATGTTTATGATTAAAAGGGTCAGAACCCTTTTAGTAGTAAGGCCTGTGGACACACCTGGTTGCTAGGAAGGTTGGGACATAGAGTGTTTATTCTCATTGGCCACAGGACTTACTATTACCAAGGAAGAAAAGGAAAATGGGTATTGGGGAACAACTGGCAATTCCTGTCATAATTGTCTGCAAAGATAGCAAATAATCTGCCTATGGATTAACTAGCAATGGCAGCCTCCAAAGCTGTGTTGAGAAGAATTCTGAAATTTTACAGTGAAAAGATGATGTAGATAGATTGCTTATGTCTGAAATGTCTTAGGAGAGGGATGTGGAATTACAGATGCTGTTTATCTGCTAACCTCTGCCTCTGGTGGTTCTCTACTCTGGGGTGAGACATAGACATTGGCATATTTAAAAAAATTTTTATTATGGAAAATTTCAAGCATATACAGTAGTAGAGAGAATCATTTAATGAACCTTTATCTATGCACTAACAGTATCAACCCGTGGCCAGTGTTGTTGCGTCTCTTCCCCTGCACACTTTCCCCCACTTCTGGATTATTTTGAAGCATATTAGCAGTATGATTCTATTTGTAATATTTCAATATCTCTATTTGTGTCTCTAAAAGAAAAAGACTGACTTTTAAACATAGACAAACACCATCATCACTCTCTGATAAAGCAACAGAAATTCCTTAGTATCATCAAATATCCAGTCAGTGTTCGCAGTTTCCCGGGACACTGGTGGTATTTTAAAGCTCCCCAGGTGATCCTAGTGGGCAGCATGGGTTGACATCATTGCCTTGCTCAGTAAATTAAATTCTTTATTTCTGAAGCAGCCCAGGGGTCCCAAGGGGATGGGGGCTTTGATATAGGGGAAATCCCAGGCTGACTCAGGTGACCTAATCCTGTACTCCCCATTGCTTCCTCTCTGTATAGTGCCACCTGTGTGACAAGACATTCATGAATGCCACCTTTCTCCGGGGCCACATCCAGCGCAGGCATGCAGGCGTGGCAGAAGGTGGTGAGTCCAGACAGCAACCTGGGCCCCTTCTGGGACTGTGGAAGGGCCGGGGGCTGGTATTCAGTGGGTGGCAACTACCTATACCACCCAAACTGCTCTCAGAAACTCACTGTCCAATTGGGGAGGGGATGATCCCACCATCCACCACCAGGGGAGCCCACATGGGTTGGAAGGGTTTCTGACCCCATGTGTAAAGAAAGGCTGGAGTCAGACAGGTAGATTTCAGTCTTAGCTCTGTCCCTATTTATTATGTAACCTTGGTCCATGCTTTCCCCTCTGTGTCTCAGTGGCCTTCACTGTGAATGGGGCAGTCAGATGGAGTGACTTTGAAAGGCTCTTACCTTCCAGCCTTCTGCGAATCTGCAATTTCCTGATGCCAGCCACGAATAAGCCTAAATGGGGTGAATGGGCAGTCAGACCAGTTCTTTGACTTTTCTACATACTTGAGATTATCATGACCTAATCACTTTAATTTTACAACTTCAGATTCCAAAATGAGGAACAAGGCTGTATGTTTTCCCCATAAAGAGATTTGCATATTTTACATTCACTTTTGAAACAGTGTCTCATTCTGTCACCCAGGGTGGAGTGCAGTGGCTTGATCTCGGCTCCTCTGCAGCCTCCACCTCCCGGGCTCAAGCGATCCCCCTCCCTCAGCCTCCTGAGTAGCTGGGACTACAGGCACATACCACCATACCTGACTCATTTTAAACATTTTTCGTAGAGATGAGGTCTCACTATGTTGGCCAGGCTGGTCTCAAATTCCTGGGCTCAAGCGATCTGCCTGCATTGGCCTCCCAAAGTGCTGGGATTATAGGCGTGAGCCACTGCGCTCAACCTATATTCCCTTTCTGAGGTTCAACAAGAAATATTAGTTAAAACATAAAACAAATATAGATGTAAAAATACCATTAAGTACATCTTTTCCTATTTTCCGTCATTTAAATTCCCTTTTCATAAAAAAAGTACCACTTACCTAAAACTATGTATTTAATGCATATCTAATTCTTCTTAGTTCTGCATTGGAGGCTATAAGGAAAAATAAATTTTCCATGCCTTCAATTTTTTTTGAATAAAAATGTGTCTCTGATATAGAAAATTTAAATACAGGAAATTAGAAAAGAGAAAATAAAAACCATGGACAATATCACCAGCAGTTAATATTTTGGTGTATTCTCTGTCATTTTTTTTCTGTAGACATATATAATCATATAGTGTGTGCTTTGATTATTGCTTATTTTCATTTAAGAATATGTCATATTTTCCAATGTCATTAAATTATCTTTGAAAATGTGATTTTTTAATGGCCGAATAGTATTTCATTAAGTGGCTATCATAATTTATTTCACAATTTCCTCCTGTTGAATATATGGCTTACCCCAACATTTCTTTATTATAAATCACATGATGATTGGTATTCTTGCATGTCAATCTTTGTGCATAGCTCTTCTTATTTCCTTAATGTAAAGTGCTGTAAGGAGAGAGAAATGTGTTCTTAAGATCACTTTTGCTATGTTGATGGTCATGGCCTCTTTATTCGCAGGCAGCTGACTTCCCGGATGCCCTGCTCTCTTATTCCACAGTCGCCTCAAATCATGTTGTTAAAGCAGTTTAATTTCTACTGCAACTAAAAATTGCTTGTTTGTAAAATGTCCAACCTGAGAAAAGCCACATCGCTTTTCAAAGAAAAGGCTTAGAATTTTAATAACAGTATGATTTATCTAGTAATCACTAAATATGCTTTAAAAAGTAACAAATGTTCAAGAATAATTGGATTCTTTTTTGACCCTGAACTCTTGCTTTATCATCAGTATGTGGTTTAGTTAGGATGCTTTTTATAATTTATTCTGAATCTTTTTGTTCACTTAAACAATTTAAAGTATACACTTAAAGGAGCTTTGATTCTTTATAATACATGCTGCTTCTTTTTCATTTGAAATTTATTTATTTATTTATTGAGACAGAGTCTTGCTCTGTCTCCCAGGCTAGAGTGCATTGGTGCTATCTTGGCTCACTGCAACCTCTGCCTCCGGGGTTCAAGTGATTCTTCTGCCTCAGCCTCCCGAGTAGCTGTGGTAACAGGCACCCGCCACCACACTCGGCTAATTTTTTTTGTTTTTTCAGTAGAGACGGGGTTTCACCATGTTGGTCAGGCTAGTGTTGACCTCATGATCAGCCCGCCTCGGCCTCCCAAAGTGCTGGGATTACAGGCATGAGCCACCGCGCCTGGCCTGACATTTAAAAGTATACACGTACATTACTGAAAACAGTGAACTTAAAACTACAATGATTTGTATTACTTTAAAATTCTCTCTGATTACTGTCAGGATACATAGATATGTTCTTTTTATTGATAATTGGTGTACATGCTATTTGATGTTCTGTTCTGTTACTACAGTAATTTTAAATTTCTATTTCCATATGTCAGTACTGTCAAAATACTTACTTTAAGTGACAGTACAATAGTAATTCACATTTTTTGAGCTGTTGTGCCAAGCACTATGCTAAGCACTACGCTAAGCACTTTGCATTCTCACATTTCATCCTCACAGCAGCTCTCTGAGTTAGGTGCTATTATTATCTCTATTTTCCAGTTTGGGGAAACAGAGGGACAGGGAGGTTATGTTCTTTGCCCAAGGTCAATGTACTAAGTAGTGAAGCTGGTTTCAGACCGAGATGTGGCTGATTGATGAGGTGAGAAACTACACTCCCTTGATTTTTGGACTTAAACTGATCACCTGTCTTTTCATGGACCCCACAGGAAAACAGAAGAAGCAGGAACAGCCAGTGGAAGAGGTGTTAGAAGAACTACGGGCCAAACTAAAGTGGACCCAAGAGGAGCTGGAAGCCCAGAGAGAGGCGGAGAGGCAGCGGCAGCTCCAGGTGGGCAGGGAGAGAAAACATCAGGGAGACCCAGGTCATGGACCTACCCCAGGAGACCCTTGATGCACATGAATCCCACAGGGCAAACGTTCCAGCTGGTTTCCCAGAGCTGGGAGTCAGAACTGGGATAGTGCCTTCTCGGACATGGCAAACGATTTTAGGTAGCCTGGAAAGGAAAATTGAATTATTTTTGCCAGACTTATGTGGACGAAAGTAGAGCAGAGAGTTGCAGTTTCCTGCATTAGTCAGCACCCTCTGAGGACATTTGCACCTGAATTTTAGCTTCGTACACAATACTGTAAGTTAACTTTTTAGGGACAAAGACTGGGTTTGATTCTGAAAGCTCCAGAACTCAGCACAGAGAAGATGCTCAGTAAATGTTTGTAGAATGAAAATACATGAAGTTACCCTGCTCATCCCTTCATTATTCATCCCCTCAGCATGCATTTATTGAGCACCAGCTGCATAGTGGGTATTGTGACGAATACAGGCATACCTCTTTTTTTGTGTTTTGTGTGTTTCACAGACATTGTATTGTTTGCACATTGAAGGTTTGTGCCAACTCTGTGTTGAGCAAGTTTATCAGCATCATTTTCCAACAGCTTGTGCTCACTTCATGTCTATGTATCACATTTTGGTAATTCTCACAATATTTCAAACTTTTTCATTATTATGAAAAATAATGTTACGGTGATCTGTGATCAGTGATCTTTGATGTTACTGTTGTAATTGTTTTGGGGTGCCACAAACTGTCCATATAAGATGGCAAATTTAAGCATCTCTCACTTTAAATCAAAAAGTAGGAATGATTAAGTTTGGTGACGAAGGCATGTCGAAAGCTGAGATGGGTTGAGAGGCAGGCCTCTTGTGCCAAACAGCCAAGTTGTGAATACAAGGGAGATTTGAAGGAAATTTAAAGTACGACTCCACTGACCACACAAATGATAAGAAAGTGAAACAGCCTTATTACTGAGATGGAGAAAGTTTTAGTGGTCTGGATAGAAGATCAGACCAGCCACAAAATTCCCTTAAGCCAAAGCTTAATCCAGAGCAAGGACCTAACTCTCTTCACTTCTATGAAAGCTGAGAGTGACAAAGCTGCAGGAGAAAAGTTGGAAGCTATAAGAGGTTGGTTCATAGGTTTAAGGAAAGAAGCCATCTCCATAGCAATGAAAGTGCAATGTGAAGCAGCAAGTGCTAATATAGAAGCTGCAGCAAGTTATCTTGAAGATCTAGCTAAGATCATTGATGAAGGTAACTGTACTAAACAGATTTTCAGTGTAGAAAAAATAACCTTCTATAGGAAGAAGCCATCTAGAACTTTTATAGCTAGAGATAAGACAATGCCTGGCTTCACAATTTCAAAGAACAGCATGATTCTCTTGTTAGGGTCTAATACAGCTGGTGACTTTAAGTTGAAGCCAATGCTCATTTGCTACTGTGAAAATTCTAGGGTCCTTAAGAATTATGCTAGCTCTACTCTACCTGTGCTCCAAAAATGGAACAAGAAAGTCCAGATGACAGCACAGCTGTTTACAGCATGGTTTACTGAATATTTTAAGCCCACTGTTGAGATCTACTGCTAAAAAAAGATTCTTTTCAAAATAATTACTGCTCATTGACAATGTTCCTGGTCACCTAAGAGCTCTGGTGGAGATGTACAAGGAGATTTGTATTGTTTTCTTTTTTTTCTTTTTTTTTGAGATGGAGTCTCGCTCTGCCGCCCAGGCTGGAGTGCAGTGGCCGGATCTCAGCTCACTGCAAGCTCCGCCTCCCGGGTTCACGCCATTCTCCTGCCTCAGCCTCCCGAGTAGTTAGGACTACAGGCGCCCGCCACCGCGCCCGGCTAGTTTTTTGTATTTTTTTAGTAGAGACGGGGTTTCACCGTGTTAGCCAGGATGGTCTCGATCTCCTGACCTCGTGATCCGCCCGTCTCGGCCTCCCAAAGTGCTGGGATTACAGGCTTGAGCCACCGTGCCCGGCCTGTATTGTTTTCAAGCCTGTTAACACAATATCCATTCTGCAGCCCATGAATCGAGGAGTAATTTTGACTTCCAAGTTTTATTATTTAAGAAATACATTTTGTAAGGTTATAGCTGTCTAGATAGTGATTCCTCTGATGGATATGAGCAAAGTAAATTGAAAACCTTTTGGAAAGGATTTGCCATTCTGGATGCCATTAAGCAAATGTGTGATTCTTTGGAGGAGGTTGGAGTTTGGATGAAATAGATTCCAGCCATCTTGGATGACTTTAAGGGATTCAAGACTTCAGTGGAGGAAGCCACTGCAGATGTGGTGGAAATAGCAAGAGAAATAGACTTAGAAGTGGAGCCTGGAGATGGGACTGAATTGCTGCAACCTCATGATAAAACTAATGGTTGAGGAATTGCTTCTTATGGATGAGCAAATAAAGGAATTTCTTGAGATGGACTCTACTATTGCTGAAGATGCTGTGAACATTGTTGAAATGATAAGAAAGGACTTAAAATATTACACAAACTTAGTCGAGAAAGCAGCAGTAAAGTTTAAGAGAATTGACTCTGATTTTGAAAGAAATTCTACTGTGTGTCAAATGCTACCAAAGAGCATCTCATGCTACAGAGAGATCTTTCATGAAAGGAGGAGTCAGTCCATGTGGCAAACTTCACTGGTGTCTTTTTTTTTTTTGACAGAGTCTTGCTCTGTCACCCAGGCTGGAGTGCAGTGGCATGATCTTGGCTCACTGCAACCTCCGCCTCCTAGGTTCAAGTGATTCTCCTGCCTCAGCCTCCCGAGTAACAGATTCCAGGCATGTGCTGCCACACCTGGCTAATTTTTTGTATTTTTAGTAGAGACAGGGGTTTTGCCATGTTGGACAGGTTGGTCTTGAACTCTTGACTTTAAGTGATCCACCCACCTCGGCCTCCTAAAGTGTTGGGGTTACAGGCGTGAGCCACTATGCCTGGCCTGTTGTCTTATTTTAAGAAATTGCCACAGCACCCAACCCTGATCAGTCAGCAGCCATCAACCTCAAGGGAAGACCCAGCACCAGCAAAAAGATTATGACTTACTAAAGGATCAGATGATCGTTAGCATTTTTTAGCAATAAAGTATTTTTTAAAATTTTTATTATTTTTTTTTATTTTTCCATAAGTTATTGGGGTACAGGTAGCATTTGTTTACATGAGTAAGTTCTTTAGTGGTGACTTGTGAGATTTTGGTGCACCCATCACTGAACGATATACACTGCAAAACCATATTTGTTGTCTTTTACTCCTTGCCCCCCCCCCCATTCTTCCTCTCAAGTCCCCAAAGTCCATTGTATCATTCTTATGCCTTTGTGTCCTCATAGCTTAGCTCCTACATATCAGTAAAAACATACATGTTTGATTTTCCATTCCTGAGTTACTTCACTTAAAATAATAGTCTCCAATCTGATCCAGGTCACTGCAAATGTTGTTAATTCATTCTTTTTTATGGCTAAGTAGTATTCCTTCATATATATATATATAAAAAACTGTGAGATATATATATATCTCACAGTTTCTTTATCTGCTCATTGATTGATGAGCATTTAGTTTGATTCCACGATTTTGCAATTGTGGATTATGGTACCGTAAACGTGTGTGCAAGTATCTTTTTCGAATAATGACTTCTTTTCCTCTGGGTAGATACCCAGTAGTGGGATTGCTGGATCAAATGGTAGTTCTAGTTTTAATTCTTTATTTATTTATTTATTTTTTTGAGACAGAATCTCGCTCTGTCACCCAGGCTGGAGTGCAATGGTGCGACCTCAGCCCACTGCAACTTCCACCTTCTGGGTTCAAGCGATTCTCCTGCCTCAGCCTCCTGAGTAGCTGGAACTACAGGTGCATGCCACCACGCCTAGCTCATTTTTTGAATTTTGAGTAGAGACAGGGTTTCACTGTGTTAGACAGGATGGTCTCCATCTGCCTGCCTCAGCCTTCCAAAGTGCAGGGATTACAGGTGTGAGCCACTGCACCCAGCCCTAGTTTTAATTCTTTAAGGAATCTCCACACTGTTTTCCATAGTGGCTGTACTAGTTTACATTCCCACCAGCAGCGTAGAAGTGTTCCCTGATCACCGCATCCATGCCAACATCTACTGTTTTTTGATTTTTTGATTATGGCCCTTCTTGCAAGAGTGAGGTGGTATCGCATTGTGGTTTTGATTTGCATTTCCCCAATCATTAGTGATGCTGAGCATTTTTTCATATGCTTGTTGGCCATTTGTATATCTTCTTTTGAGAATTGTCTATTTATGTCCTTAGCCCACTTTTTGATGGGATTGTTTGTTTTTTTCTTACTGATTTGTTTGAGTTCATTATAGATTCTGGATATTAGTCCTTTGTCAGATGCATAGATTATGAAGATTTTCTTCCACTCTGTGGGTTGTCTGTTTACCCTGCTTACTGTTCCTTTTGCCATGCAAAAGCTCTTTAGTTTAATTAGGTCCTAGCTATTTATCTTTGTTTTTAAGCAATACAATATTTTTAAATAAAGTTATGTACTTTTTTTATACATAATCCTATAGAACACTTAGTAGGTTACAGTCTAGCGTAAATGCAACTTTTATATACACTGGGGAGCAAAAATATTTGTATGACACACTTGTTTTATTGTGATACTTGCTTTATTCCAATACTTGCTTTATTGCGATATTCTCTTTATTGTGGTGGTCTGGGACTGAACCTGTAATATCTCAGAGGTATTCCTGCATAGAGAAAAAGAAACAAGTCCTTATACTCAAGAGACTTTACAGTTCAGGTAAGACTGGCTTAGACTGGTCCTCCCAAGTCCAAACAACGGGAACTGTGGGATGAATGTTCTTTGGGTCTCCATAGTGACTTGGATAGACAAGGAAGCCTAAGCAGGTCTTAGTAAATATTTGCTGTGATGTGGAATTAATCATCGTATTGTTCTTGCTCTTCTTTGTAGGAAGCAGAGATCATTCATCAGAGGGAAGTAGAAGCTAAGAAAGAATTTGATAAATGGAAAGAACAAGAGTGGACCAAACTTTATGGGGAAATAGACAAACTAAAAAAATTATTTTGGGATGAATTTAAAAATGTTGCCAACCAGAACTCTACACTAGAAGAGGTACCCAACATAAAAGGCTTTTCAAAGTTCTTTTGTTGGAAATCTGCTTATTCTCAAAATTTATATCTTGGTTTGTACTAGTTTTATTTCATCTGCTATTGGAAACTAAAACACTGTGAGGTCAGTTATCAGAAGCCAGTTATCAGAGGCCTGATATTAGAGGCCCAGATATCAGAGGCCTTGGGGTTGAATCACTGCTGTGTCACATACTGGCTGTGAGACCTTGGATGAGTTAGTTAACCTCCTCATGCCTCAGTTTTATGACTGTAAGATAGGCTGCTGAGAGGGTTAAATTAGTACACATACACTATGTAACATTATCTAGCATATAGTAATATATCAGTAGTATATCTGGTGTATAGTAATATCTCTAGGTATTATTCTTATTTTTGCCAAGGGGTTTCATCACTGGACAATAAATGGGATAAAATTTAAATGAATGCGTTTTTCTCCCAACAAATATTCCCTGAATCCTGGTTACATGCCAGACACTGTGTTGGGGTCTTCAGAGGTCAGACATAATACCTACCATTTACTGACTGTATTTACTATTTTCCAGCCCCCATGCAGTATACTTTATATACACTAACTTTTCATCTTCATAGCAACCAACCATAACATTCTCAAAATAGGTGCATTACTAGTTTAGTACTTTTTTTTGAAGTTTTTTTTTTAAAGCTATTTTCTTTCTTTCTCTCCTTCCTTCCTTCTTTCCTTCCTTCCTTCCTTCCTTCCTTCCTTCCTTCCTTCCTTCCTTCCTTCCTTCCTTCCTTCCTTCCTCCCTCCCTCCCTCCCTCCCTCCCTTCCTCCCTCCGTCCCTCCCTTCCTCCTTCCCTCCCTCCCCTCACCTTCCTTTCTTGTTCTCATTCTCTCGTTTTGTCGCCCAGGCTGAAGTGCAGTGGTGCGGTGTTGGCTCACCGCAACCTCCATCTCCCGGGTTCAAGTGATTCTCGTGCCTCAGCCTCCAGAGTATCTGGGATTACAGGCGTGTGCCACCGTGCCTGGCTAATTTTTGTATTTTTTGAAGAGACGGGGTTTCACCATGTTGACCAGGCTTGTCTGGAACTTTTGACCTCAAATGATCCGCCCACCTCAGCTTCCCAAAGTGCTGGGATTACAGGCGTGAGCCACTGTGCCCAGCTATCATTCTTTCTTTATAGGTGAAGAAATTGAGGCCATATAACTTGCCCAAGGTCACTTAGCTAGGAAGAGATGGAGCTGGGATTTGAACCTAGCTCTTTAATTTCCAAAGGTCCTATTCTTCTACTGGATATACTATCAAGTTTATGCAGGAAAACCTTATTAAAGTTATCCCTGGGCTGGGCGCAGTGGCTCACGCCTGTAATCCCAGCACTTTGGGAGGCCAAGGTGGGTGGTTCAGCATGGCCAACATGGCGAAACCCCGTCTGTACTAAAAATACAAAAATTAGCTGGGTGTGGTGGCGGGTGCCTGTAATCCCAGCTGCTTGGGAGGCTGAGGTAGGAGAATAACTTGAACCCAGGAGGTAGAGGTTGCAGTGAACTTAGATCGCACCACTGCACCCCAGCCTGGGTGACAGAGTGAGACTCCATCTCAAAAGAAAAAAAAAGTTATCCCTTGACCATATCTTCCCATATAAACCTGTATGACTAAAACTGTATCAAGGAAAAAGTTTTAAGGAAAAATATTTTTTAAATGTATTTATCTCTCATTGGTCCTCCTAGATCAAGGAGAATCTTGTTTTTGAAAATGAACCGTCTAATAGCTTTTTTCACAATCATTCCATGTTTTACCTAAAGAAACACCTAGGCAAATTTTTTTTCAAAAGGAAATTGTCATATGCCTGGAGTCTTGGGTGCTCCATCATTCCTGTCTGAGATGGAAAGCCAAAGGTGGAAGGTGGACGGGTTGATATGAGAACTCTGTGTGCACTGGGGTGGGGGTGGGGGCTCCCTAAAATGACACCATTCCATCCAAAATGCTTCCCAGCTGGGCCAGGCATGATTGTGGAAGAGAAGATGCTGCTCCACTGTTGACCTCATGCTCCTAATACACAGCTCCACATCCATCCTTCCCAAGCGCATGCAAACATCTCCTGACCCCCACACTTCCCCGACACAGTGCTAGCTGACTAGACGTTTGATAAATAGGTATTGATAGGAATTTCAAGTTGTTGTTCAGAAACCGCCTCTTCAAGGGTCAAAGGGTTACTTTTGATCAGAAAATTATGAGTTTCGGTGAATGAGGACATAATCCTTATCATCCATGATATCCTTTTTAACTTGGATCACATTCTCCTAAATTGGAACATCCTATCTTTTTTTTTTTTTCTTTAAGACAGGTTCTCACCCTGTTGCCGAGGCTCAAGTGCAGTGACACAATCACGGCTCACTGCAGCCTTGACCTCCCAGGCTCAAGTGATCCTCCTTCAGCCTCCTGAGTAGCTGTGACTACAGGCACGTGCCACCACACCCAGCTAATTTTCATATTTTTTGTAGAGATG
The DNA here is from genome assembly GCF_003255815.1 of Theropithecus gelada. Classification (NCBI taxonomy): domain Eukaryota; kingdom Metazoa; phylum Chordata; class Mammalia; order Primates; family Cercopithecidae; genus Theropithecus; species Theropithecus gelada. Next base: position 154,188,057 of record NC_037669.1, read on the forward strand.
GGGTTTCGCCATGTTACCCAGGCTGGCCTCCTGGCCTCAAGTAATCTGCCCATCCCAGCCTCCCAATGTGCTGGGATTACAGGCTTGAGTCACTGCGCTCAGTCCATCTTATTCTTTTTTAAAAACCTTTCCCCTATAGGATTATTTATATTGTGTTTGTATGTTTGTGTGTCTTACCCGTGTCTCCTTTCAATATTTTATTGTTTTATTAAAGTATAGGAATCAAACTGGATACCAAATTCTCAGTGTAGTTGGGTAGTCATTTTGTTAATTTATTTAAAAAAAATTTTTAAGGGTAAAAACAAGCAAGATTCCATTTAGAATGACTGTTAAATAAAACGCTGTAAGACGTCCATTTTCAAAATGCAAAAACCGATTCTCCCTGATGTGAGGAAGGCCAATGAAAACTCTATGTATTTTGAAAATGTTTTTTTCCTCCAAACTTTTTGCTTGATACAGAAGTCTGAGAGCTTACTTTGGCTATGTCACCTGACTAAAGAGAGAACTTTAGATTAGACCCGGGGTAAACTGAGATGCCAAAGGAGTGTCTAGCTAAATGAAAATATCATGAAAGTTTGTAATGCCAAGAAAGTCAGCTCTGCGGTGTGTCATAAGCAGCATATGGAAACCAGGAGTGACACATCAGAACCCGGGAGGTGCGCATACATCTGATCAAGCATTTGACTCTCTGATAATATTCAAGGAGTTTAGAAACTGTTAACCTTTGGAACCAGTATTGCTTAGCAGTAGTTGAGAAGTGTTAGCAAGAATGATGCCAAGTTAAACTTAGGCACTTGCAGTTACTTCCTTAAAGCCTTAATGGGGCTTATGAGTTTTATATAGTCATACAGATGGAAATACGTTGCTTTTGTTACTACACCAGTCATATATTATAAGAAATAATCATAGGTGGGTGGAAAGGCATCCTCTCTTTGATCCAATTTTCTGTACCTTTTCCTTCAGGTCACACACACTACTAGCCCAGGAATCACCAGGTATCGATGACTGTACTCCAAGCTGTGCAAAGCCCTTTCTGGAGACAGCCAGGATGTTTTGTAGGGAGAGAGGCAGGAGTCCTCAAGGAGTGGCTTGGGGTGCCTGAGACCCTCCCATAGGCTCTAAGAGTCTCATACTCATCAGCTTATTCCAGACTGAGGAAGAAATGGGGCAGCAGTCAGGAGAGCTCAGGATATTGAGTATAGCAGAATTTAAGTGAAATGGAAACTACACTCTTTAATTTGTTCTTCCATGGAATTGCTTTTTCTATGCAAGGGCTGAGCCCCCAAGGAGAGCCCTCGTGCGGGGGAATGCTGATTTGTGTGAATATTTGTAGGCGTGTAGGTATCTAGTGAGGATAAGTTGGGAGGATGAGTTGGGTAAGGCGTGCCCCTCTGATCTGACATCATGATGAGATCTTCATCTGAATAAAACTGTGCCCTGGCCTTTTCAGAAACTGCGGGCACTGCAGTCCCACAGTGTGATGGAGTCCAACCTGGGATCACTGCGAGATGAGGAGTCAGAGGAGTGGCTCCGGCAGGCACAGGAGCTTCAGGCCCTGAGAGAGAAGACAGAAATTCAGGTGAGCTGATGCTCCATGCCTTTCTTCCCAGAGGAAGCCGAGAGCCATCTTCTCTTCCAATATATTCTCTCATTTATGAAGGTAGAGAAGTTGAAGGACATCAAAGTTCTGTATTTTTAGACCTTCTGCCAGTACATGAAAGCATAGAATGAATAGGGTTCTCAGGTGAGGCTGGTGGTATGTGTGCAATGTCAGATTTGCCTAAGATCTTTTAAAAAATACATAAAACTCTGTCTCTTATTTGACACCTTTGCCCCATTCTAATTCTAACCTAGTTGGAAACAACTCTTAGAAAGTGTGACAGTCTCTTGGGTTTGAAGATATTTGGGATGCATCCAGTGTTGTGATGGTAGTTGTTTAGCAAACAGCTCTCTGGAACTAAAAAACTTTAATTTGTAGCATTTGCCAATTTCCATGGTGTAAATACTCCCACCATGGCCGATTTCCTGCTATCAATGTGAGGTCACTGAATGGAGCCAGGAAGACTTGTGCAGTCTGCTCTCACGGGCTGGTAGGAGGTGGCTGTGGCCACCCCTGGATGAATTTTACTGCAGTCTGGTTATAAAATGGTCTGTATCACTGATAATTCCATGGCAAAGAAGGGTAGTTGGTACAGGTGTTAAATCATGTTGTGTTTCTCTTTCTGCTGTCCGAGAATCTTGAGAAAAAATGTAAAGTCTAACTAACAATCAGCAGTAAGGTGTTTCTGCTGATTGATGTTTGACAGGTTTCACATTATAAAGAGGCCACTCTTTTCCCGAGAACTCTGTTCACATTCTTTGTCTACTTTTCTATTATTGACGTTTCCCCTATCAATTTATGAGTTTGTATAATGTATGGAAATTAACTCAGCCCTTTGTTGTTCTACTTGTGGTTATTTTCCCCAGTATTCTGTTGGTCCTTCAATTTTGTTTATTATGGTTTGGCCATACAACAATACATTCATGTTTATGTAGTCAAAATTATCCAATTACTCATATTTTCTTTATGGCCTTTCCCATTCTGAGATTTAAAGACAACATTCCTGTGTTTTCTTTTAGTACTTTTATGGCCTTATTCTTTGTGTTAAATCTTTGACCCACCTACAGTATATTTTGGTTTAAGATGTGTAATAAGGATCCAACCTCCTATTTTTTTTCTGGTAGCTAGCCATTTGTTCTAACACCATTAGTCAATAATCCATCTCCCTCTCCTCATACTGTTTCCATTTATTTCCATCTTTGTCTGGATTTTCTATTCTATTCCACTACTCTGTCTGCCTACCCATGAGCCAGTACTTTTAACTTCCTGTAGCTTTATAATATGTTTTAATACCCGCAAGGGTCCATTTGATAAGCTTTTAATCTTTTTCAGAAAATGGAGTGGAAAAGAAAAATGAAGGAACTGCATGAAGAGCACGTGGCTGAGAAGAAAGAGGTAGCTTTTGTTGGGTGATCTCGGGGAGCTTGGTTTCCCGTGACCTCCTCTCAGAATTCAGCATTCTCTGTGTCCCCTCACCCACCATCTCCCCTATCTCACCTGGAACTGGTTGGCAGATAATTTGCTGCAGATTTTGCTCCTCGCTACTGTCCCCTCAGTACACAGAAGGGGTGAACTGTCCAGCCAGCAGCTTCCCTGTCCAGGAACAGGGCCCTCCAGGCCTTCTCTGAATCAAACACAGCCTTTGTTCTGTGGTCTTCTTTGCAGTGACCCCTATAGGCCCTCCAGGGAGGGTTGTGCCATAAGCCTCAGATGAATCGCCTGGTCATTTCACATTTGGGCTCTTCTTTGAAATTCCCCCACCCTAGGAGAGAAGCAGGTGGCCGTGGGCCTCTGTGATAGTTCAGCGGCAGTCCGAAGGGAAGGACTTGGATACTGAGAACAGTGAACAGGGAGCGGTGGGCCTCAGGGCAGAGCAAACAGCTTCTGTAAAAGTGCCCTGAGCAGGAGGCAAGTTGAGGAGGAAGCTGGTTCATAAGAGCCCCAGGTTCTGCCCGCAGAAAGCTCAGAAGATGAAAAGGCTTAGATCAGTCTGGTCCATGGTAGACGCTCCTCACTGTGGTGTAGGGAAGCACGATCACTCACATGTGATGGTTTTATTTTATCTGAAGCATTTCCAAATGGGAAATATGTTCACATTTGTTCCAAAAACAGGAGAAATATATTAAGTTACACTGAGTAGAGTCTCACTCCCACCTGTTCCATCTACCCGTCCCCAACACCTACTGCTCAGGTGACTTTTATGGCTTTCTTTTGTATTCTTCTAAAGTTTCTTTATGCAAATATTAATAAATATTTTCACTTTATTTCCACTGTTACATCAGAAGTAGCATGTTAACTTGTTTTCTTCACTTCTTGTTTTCACCTAAAAACATCCATTTGATGATTTTCAAATGGTTTTAATTTATCTGACTGTTCCTCAGTGGGTGGCTACACCTGACAGACAGCCCTTTTTCTTCTAGTCTTAAACGCATGCCTTCCATTCTTTCTTCTTCTCAGGCACAGCACAAAAATGTCCCCAGACTTGAAGGTAGTCTTGTTAGAAAGCTTGTCCAGGTCTCAAAATCCTTTACCGTGCTTGCCCGGCACTTGCCTACAGGTGCTGGGCCTGCAGACACTGGGCACTCAGATGTCCCTGCAGACATTTGACTGACCAGCCATCTTGTGCCTGCCAGCTACAGGAGGAGAACCAGAGGCTCCAGGCCTCCCTGTCTCAGGATCAGAAGAAGGCAGCTGCCCAGTCCCAGCGCCAGATCAGCACCCTCCGTGCCCAGCTGCAGGAACAAGCTAGGATCATTGCCTCCCAGGAGGAGATGGTAGGTCTGTCCCCGCTTTCAGCCAGGCCTTGGTGTCCCTGGGCCTCTTTCCTGTGAGGATCTCCTTGGATTCTTCTGGGCTTATCAGTGCTAGTCTTACCACTCAGGCTCCTTAAGGAGAGAGAAAAGTCCTCTGGCATGAAGGGCACAAAATCATCAGGCTGTAGCTGCCTCCTTCCAGGCTGAAGATGTGCCGTCTCCTTAGGGGCTGCTGGCAGATGGGGCCACTCTAACAGCAGAGACCATGTAAAGTGCTCAGCACCTCACTGATACTTTGCTTACTACCTCATTTAAGCCTCACTACTGTCCTTCAAGGTAGGCATCCCCTTCTCCCCATCTTCATTTGACAGATGGTGAAATACACTGGAGAAGGGAAGTGCCTCGCTCAAGTCCTCATAGGGCACTCTGTAAGTGATGAGATTTAACCCTGGCCAGGCAGGAAGAATGCAAAGCTTGTGTTTTTTACACAGTGCTCTCAGGCAGAATTCCTTAACCAGTACCTTTTTCATAAAGGAACAGTCTCTGATGAGGTGAGAGAGAAAGCAGTGTGATGAAAAGGCATTCACTTAGCACCTTTCTCCTAAAGCTGGCCCCTGTGACTCTTTACCTATTGCTGACAATTCTCTGCCCAGTCCAGGCTGAGCTCTCCCTCCCGAGCCCCAGGTCTGTGGAAAATCTGTATCTTCCTCTGCTGCCACCCACCTCATGGACCAGGCTCCACACAACTTCCCTGGGCTGAGCACCCACTGTTACTGCCTAGTCCTGGCCTCTTGTTCCTGCACCCCTTGCTATTTGTGCTTTCCCACACACCCAGCCACATTTCACCCAGGTGACATAACTACCCCACTCTCTTGCTACTTTTCAGTTTCCCCCCCAAAACACTCAGCTCTGCACTGAACTCTAGTCTGGAGGTGTCCTAAGGAGGAAACCATGGCAGAGTTTCCACAATGTTCCCTGCTGGCTATAATGTCCTGTATGTTACTCAGAACTCTTGTTTGCAAATGATTCAGTTAGGAGCCTGTTGGCTAAAGATAACAGAATAGGCTAATAGGGGCTTATTTTTATTGTCACAGCAAGAGAGGTGACAGTTGCTGGGCTTGGTTAGCAGCAGAAGTATGCCATTGTGAATCCAGACTGTGTTTTTCTTTTTACCATCTTCAGTGTGATGATTTTGTTTCCCGCTTCACTTTCATAGTTGCAAGCAGACTACTGTAGCCCCAACCATACAACCATATTTGGCAGAAGAAGTTGATGACATAGTCCCTTCCCAAGACTTGTGCTTATCTGTGTTGCTGGTTAAAGCTGTGTCACATGGGAAACTACAGCTGCAAAGCAGGCTGGGAAAGTAAACAACTAGTTCTGCAGTTTGGAGTGAGGTAGGCAAAGGAGACAGCAGTGGGGAATGGACACTGGATGAGTCATACATCAGTATGTGCCACCGCAGGTGATAAAAAGCAACCCAAACTTAAGCAGAAAAGGGAGTTTGTCATAAGGGTAGATGGAGCATCTCACAGAGCTCACGGCAGGGAGCAGCTGAGTCTGGGAGTAAACTGAAACCAGAGACATGAATGTGGTCATCAGGTTTCCTCTTCTGTGTGTCTCTGTTACTTTCTCTGTAACTGCTTTATTTTTCCCTTTTACCCTGAAGATCAGCTTCTGCTTCTTATCTGTTTCATGTGGTAAAACAAACAAATATATAAACCAAGAAAACCACAAACAGTTGGTTGCCAACAGCTCTTGATTTCATTCATTGCCAGTCCAGAGCTCTCTGCCCAAACCTGACGTTGGGTCCGGCTGTGGTGTGAAGCCACACACCTGTGGCTGTCCTGCCTGCAGCCATGAAGGAGGAAGGAAGAGGAACTTCTTGGAGCAGGGGGGTTGAGCAGACCGTTCAGTGAATGTCTACATCTGGCCTCCTGTCCTGGATCATGTCTGACTCCTTCCTCCCAGGGAGTGCTCTGCTCAGATGCCCACATTGTGGGAGGGAGCCTCTCCCTTGCCCTGGCTGTTTCCCATGAATTATACCAATAGGAACAACTGTGTGCCTGTCCCACTCTGTTTCTATGGGGTTCCTGCCCTCGAGCCTTAATTCTTCTTTGAAGAGGGGACATTCTTGCCCCCCCACCTTGGAAAATGGAGCATGCTGCCATTCCCTTTCACACACGGACCCCAGAGATGTGTCAGGGGACTGGGGTGGTGCATCTGAGCTCCTTCCAGTTCCCAATGGGAGGCATGGAATCAGTAACCATCCCTTCCTCACTGTGCTAGGCCGACACACTGCTCGAAGCAGAGTTCTCACAACGTTCTCTGCTGGTTGTAACCCACTCTATTCCACCTCTTTGCAGATCCAGTCCTTGTCCCTCAGGAAGGTGGAAGGTAAGTCTACACAGGGCAGTATGTAGCAGTCTTGACTGTTGTGTCTGGCTTTTCTCCCTCCTTTTCCCTCCCCCCAATCAATTCACGGGTGGTGGATGGGTGACAGCCACCTGTGGACGTGTAGTGTCAGGCGTCTGGGACACACAGCCTGCAGCTGCGTTTGTGCTGAAGGCTTTCCATGCAGCTGGCAGAGCTGCTTGCCTGGTTTGCTCCTGTCTGTAGAGGGATGGAGGCAGTGGGGAGGAGGGTGGTTATGAGTAGAGTGGGGGTTCTTGGGAAGGCTTTTCTAATTCACCATGCCTGCAGCGAATGAGGAAAATTAGGATTCAGCGTTGCCAGCAACCTTTACCTTGTTCCCAATGTTCAGCAAGTTGACCCCAACCCCATGTGAATGTGTCCTGTTTGGCATATACAGTCTCCCCCTCTTGGGTACTCTGGTGTGGGGATGCGTGTATCTGTGTGTAATGGGGTGCAGGTGCTGGCATCTAAAGGTAGATGGCAACCCGCAGGGGACTACTCCTGTTTAGAGGACCTTGGACAGTCCCTTGTGAAGTTTGGCCCTTCATCCTCCACCCCCAGCTCCCCTGTCCTATGGCTTTAGCTACACTTCTGCCTTTTATTGCAAACTCACATTTCCTCCTATCTTGCCTTCCTCCCATCCCCTTCCCAGCCATGCAGCCAGTTCAGAGAGGCCTGACCCCTGTGGCCCTGAACTTCTTGAGGGATGGAGCCAGAACAGAGCCAGTAATAACAGCCATGTGCCACACCCTTCCCCAGCCACTTCAGATTCATCATCTCATTACATTGGCTCACTATTGAATGTGGTGTCGATATTATTCTCATTTTCTAGACTGGGAAACTGAGGCTTAGAGGGGTTCAAGGACTTGCCTCTTTCACAGATAGCAAGGGGCAGAGCTAGTGTGTGGACTCTGATTTTTCTGCCCCCAGTGTCTGCTGCATCCTGCCTTTCTACAGTCAAGATGAACTGACTGGAGGGTTTTCTCTCTCTGGCTTATACTCAGCTGGAGTCCTGTACTTTTCTCCTAGTCTGGGATAGGGTCCAGGGCACCGGCACCACTAACCATTCCTCCTCTCTTCAGGGACCCACGAGGTGCCAAAGGCTGCGGACGCAGAGGAGGACTCTCCAGAGGAAGGTGGGACCTTACTTTCTTTCCTGGGTGTCCAGTGCAGAAACAGATTTGTTGCCCTCCTTCTTGTTTAGTTTCTCTCTACTTAACTGTATCTGAACATCCAAAGCTGGAGTGGAGGGAACTAAGGACATGAAATAATATTTCTTAACACCTTCTGTGTGCCAGGTATGTGACACACAGGCACTAATGTACAATCTGCTGGTTTAGTGATGGGGAAGCCCAGGCCCAGAGAAGTCATTAGCTTGTCCAGAGTCACAAAGCTAGAAGGTAGCTGAGTGAGGTTTTGGAGGGACTTCTGATTCACAGCCTGCCCCACTGACTCTCACCTGTGACTATGCAGAGCAGTGGAAGATAACTCGCTGAGTTGTCTTAAAACGGCATTTGCTGTTTTGTTCTACGTTGTGAGTGTGCTGCAGACAGGTCCCACAGGGCCTAACTAATGCGTAGGAATCCACCTCGGCTCCCTTTTCAGAGCACTGGGTACCTGCTGTTTTTATTCACCCTATTTGGTGACTGACTCTGATTTGCAGACCTCTCAACCAGACGTAGCCAAGGGATGCCAAAGAAAAGTGAAAAAAAGAGAGATGCTCCCAGACTGCAAGGAGCTCTTAGGATAGTCAGGGAGAGGAAGCTCCCAGGACAGGTGAGTGAGTGCTGACTGGAAAAGCTGCTGACCAGGGCCCATTCGTTTGAGCAAGGCAGCAATGTGACAATTTCAAAGTTCCCCAACAGACACGCCCAGACAGGTTTTTATTGTGCCATCAAAGAGCTCATCACGGGGTACTTTATTTTTTAATGTAATGTTTTTCTTTATTTTTGAGATGGTAATCCTTGGGGAAAAGAAAAAAGGAATGGTATAAAAGGGTATGCAGTGAGAAGCAGGCCTCCCTTCTGCCCAGCTATCCAGTTTCCTCTCCAGAAGTTTCACTGTTAATGGTTTCTCGTGTATCGTCTGATGCTACATGGGAGTATGTGCAAATATAAGCACATGTGTGTACCCGTTCTCCTCCCTTTTCCCAAATGGGAACACACTGTACACATTGTTCTGCAGTCAGTTGTATTGTTAACAACTTACTTGAGAAATGGTTTCATATCCCTTTAAAGAGAACTGCTTCATTACTTTTTCAGGGCTTTGCAGTCTTCCCCTAGATGGACAAACTAAAATTTATTTAACCAGTTAGTCCTCTACTGCCTCCCCCTACCCTCCCAGTGCATTTAACCTTGGGATATAGTTGTAAAAATTAGAATTGCATATCACTTTTGAGGAAAGTATCTGTTGAGTGACACAAAATCCTCAGGTAGGATGAATCACATCTTCAAACAGTGGATGCAGGGTTCTAGAGAGGAGGAGGCTGAGATCGATGAGTCAGGGGGATCCCATGGCCGTGCTCGTGCTGTTACAGTGGAGGTTTTACTTGCTTAGCAGACTGTTTGTCTACCTCTTCCCATCCCAGACCAGCAGGCAACAGATCACTTGGGAATTTGTTAGAAATGCAGAGTTGTAATTCTCAGACCCCATCCCAGACAAACTGAAGCAGAAACTCTGGGGGCAGGACCCAGCAGTCTGTTTTCACACATTCTCCAGGGCATTCTGATTCTTGCTCAAGTTTGAGAACCATCATGAGACCAGTGGCTATCTACAACTGGCTAAACATTAAGAATCACCCAGGAAGCTTGAACTGTCTAGAGGACCACGCTACACCCCCACATTACCTAAAGCAGAACATGGAGTGGTTGGGCTCCAGGCATCAGTAGCATTTAAAGCTCCCCAGGTGATTCCAATGTGAAGACAAGGTTGAAGCTCATGTCCTGGTGCAAACTTGATTGAGCAGAACCACGCAGGGTCGGGGGTGAGTGGGTGGTAGGGGAGGGATTGTTATAACCCAGATTTCTGGGTTCCAGCTGTAGAATTTTTGATTCAGTAGGTCTGGAGTAGGAGCTGAGAATCTGCATCTCACAAGTTACAGGTAATGCTGATGCTTTGGCTCACAGTTAAGGACCATTGTCCTAGAATCATTGTTTCTCAGGCTTTGCTGTTTATTAGAATATCTAGAGAATTCAAAATATAAATATCAAATGTTGGGTCCACCTTGAGAAATTCTGATGGAATCAGCCTGGGGTGATTCCAACAGGCAGCCAGCGGTGAAATTTACCACCCTTGATTGTGAGTGAGGTCCTCGGGGGATGAGAGATGAGCTTCGCTGTCCTTAGCATCCAGCCTTAGCCGGATTACACTCATGCTACTTGTTTAGTTAATGTCTACTGAGTGAGTCAAAGGGCTTGGTCCCGCTCTTACCACAGAGGCCCCCACGTGGAACCTGAAGAACACTGTAGGATGCCTTTCCTGACTCACCTTGGACTGCTCCTTTGTAGCACTTACCACATTTAATTGTAATTGCTTATTTTGCTAGCCTCAGATCAGTATTTCTTAAAGTATGGTCTGTGGCTTACCTCCATAAGAATCATCTCAATATGTTAAAATGCAGATTCTAGGGCCCTCCCCCAGGCTTATGGAATCAGACTCAGTGGAGGGTGAGGTGAGGGACTATTATTTTACTTTAATTTTTTTGAGATGGAGTCTTGCTTTGTCACCCAGGCTGGAGTACAGTGGCGTGATCTCGGCTCACTGCAAGCTCCGCCTCCCGGGTTCACGCCATTCTCCTGCCTCAGCCTCCCGAGTAGCTGGGACTACAGGCGCCCACCACCACGCCTGGCTTATTTTTTGTATTTTTTAGTAGATACGGGGTTTCACTGTGTTAGCCAGGATGGTCTTGATCTCCTGACCTCATGATCCGCCCGCCTCGGCCTCCCAAAGTGCTGGGATTACAGGTGTGAGCCACCGCACCCGGCCGGGACTATTAATTTTTAACCCATGCCCAGGTGATTCTGACATATGCTAAAGTTAGAGGGAGAATCCCCGGCCTAGAGAGTAAACTTGAGGGAGCAGCGATCTGTCTATCTTGTCCACCAGTTTATCACCTGGACCAGAATTGAGCCTGGCATGGAAATGAGATGAGGGTATCAGGTGGGGCTAGGATTAGGCTGGAACCCACAGCAGTGGGGCCTGGAATCTGAGATCAGAAGGGAGCCCAGAGAACAAGCTGCTTTAAGGGCTCAAGTGCAAGCTCCAAGTTCTGAGTTAACCTGTGGTAGGACTGACTGAGCCCAGGTCTTGGAGATCCAGACTGGCGGGGGATGAGAAATGTAAAGATGTGTGGAGAGTCCAAGGCAGCGGTACCCAGGAGCAGAAACATCCCAGCTTCTGACCCAAGGATGGACACTCAGGAGGGGTCAGTGGCCCTGGACTCACAGGCTAGAGACCAGGATCCCTGGCAGTGTGAGGGCTTGGCAGGTGCAGTGGGGCTTTAGGAACAGAGAACTCAGGTGCCCAGGCTGATCTGGGTGATTGTCTCATGCTACAGAGATGGACGATTCCCAGGATGAACAGCAGAAGGTGCTGGCAGCTCTGAGGCATAACCTCACCTTGCTGAAGCACTTCAGACCAATCCTGGAGGACACTCTGGAAGAGAAGCTCGAAAGCATGGGGATAAGGAAGGTGAGTTTCAGGGCCACCATTTTAAGGGCTGATACCTACGATTTAGACACTAAGCACTCTCAAACAGACAAATGATCGATTGTTCTTTGCATTGTGAGCTCATTCATCTCACTTGTGGCAGCCCGGGCTCCTTTGGCATCTGCACGCCTTTCTCACTTCACAGTGGCAGTGTGGTATCTTTCCTGTGTTTCTCCAGCAGCTTCTCAAGACTGGCCCTATTTGGCTGGTGATGCTACCCTGAGTCCTGACTGCTCAGTGTTCTCCACTCATTGGTTACTTCCCTCTGTGTCTCTAATTTTTTTGCTAGAGGGAATTTAATTGGCTCAATCTGGCCTATGGACAGGTCCCCCCCTTGGGTAAGTATCCATCTGCAAGCCCATTATCTGTGGTATACGTGGCTGTGTCCACTCAGCAGGTGGCTGTGTGTGGGCATCATTGAAAGCTATGTCTGGCACCAATTATTTGTGGGTTTTTTTTTGAGAAATAACAACATATTTTCCTATAGTTTTTTAGCAGTTACATATATGTATGTATATTTTATTTTGAGATAAAATATCTGAAATTTAATTTTTTTTATTTCAATGGGTTTTGGGGGTACAGGTGTTGTTTGGTTACATGAATAAGTTCTTAGGTGGTGATTTCTGAGATTTTGTGCACCCATCACCTGAACAGCATACACTGTACCCAGTGTGTAGTCTTTTATCCCTTGCCACCCCCGTGCTCTTTCCCCCAAATTCCAATGTACCATTCTTATGCCTTTGCGTCCTTATAGCTTAGCTCCCACATATGAGTGAGAACACATGATGTTTGGTTTTCCATTCCTGAGTTACTTCACTTAGAGTAATAGTCTCCAATTCCATCCAGGTTGCGGCAAATGCAATTATTTCGTTCCTTTTTAGGGCTGAGTAGTATTCCATGGTATGTATATATATCACAGTTTCTTTATCCACTCGTTGCTTGTATATTTAGGCTGCTTCCACATTTTTGCAGTTGCAAATTGTGCTGCCATAAACATGCATGTGCAAGTATCTTTTTCATGTAATGACTTCTTTTCCTCTGGGTAGATACACAGTAGTGGGATTGCTGGATCAAATGGTAGATCTACTTTTAGTTCTTTAAAGAATTTCCACACTGTTTTCCATAGTGGTTGTACTAGTTTACATTCCCACCAACAGTGTAAAAGTGTTCCCTTTTCACCACATCCATGTCAACATCTACTAATTTTTGATATTTTGATTATGGCCATTCTTGTAGGAGTGAGGTGGTATCACATTGTGGTTTTGATTTGCATTTTCCTGGTAATTAGTGATGCTGACTCTCCCCACTCTGGGAAGCTCCCTCCTCATTTAAGGACAGTCTGCAGTCCTTAGGACCTCCAGTGCTGCTACCCAAGGCTTCTGGGCCCGTTCCTCAGCCACTCGTCCTGATCCATTGTCTCCTTGGGTGTGGATTATTCTTGTTTCTCCAGTTCTGTGAGGTGTGACCTTAGATTATGTATTTGTACTCTTTCAGACTTTTTTTTCTTGAGACGGAATCTCGCTCTGTCACCAGGCTGGAGAGCAGTGGCATAATCTCGGCTCACTGCAACCTCTTACTCCCTGGTTCAAGGGATTTTCCTGCCTTAGCCTCCTGAGTAGCTGGGATTACGGGCATGCGCCACCACGCCCAGCTAAATTTTTTTGTCTTTTTAGTAGAGACGGGGTTTCTCCATATTGGCCAGGATGGTCTCGAACTCCTGATCCACCCACCTCGGTGTCCCAAAGTGCTGGGATTACAGGCGTGAGCCACCGTGCCTGACCACAGACTTTTTAGTGTAAGCATTTAATGCTATGAACTTTCCTCTTAGCACTGCTCTTGCTGTATCCCAGAGGTTTTGATAGGTTGTGTCACTGTTATTGTTCAGTCAGATAACTTTTAATTTTCCATCTTGATTTCATTGTTGACCCAACGATTATTCAGGAACCAGTTATTTAATTTCCATGTATTTGCATGGTTTTGAGGGTTTCTTTTGGAGTTGATTTCCAATTTTATTCCACTGTGATCTGAAGGAGTACTTGATATAGTTTCAATTTTCTTAAATTTACTGAGACTTGTTTTGTGGCCTATCATTTGGTCTGTCTTGGAGAATGTTCCATGTGCTGATGAATAGAATGTATATTCTGTTCATGTTGGGTAGAATGTTCTATAATATCTGTTAAGTCTATTTGTTGTAGGTTATAGTTTAAATCCATTGTTTCTTTATTGACTTTCTGTCTTGATGACCTGTCTAGTGCTGTCAGTGCAGTCTTAAAATCCCCCGCTATCATTGTGTTGCTGTCAATCTCATTTCTTAGGTCTTGTAGTAATTGTATTGTAAATTTGGAAGCTCCAGTGTTAGGTGCATATATATTTAGAATTATGATATTTTCCTGTTGGACTAGTCCTTTTATTATTATGTAACGTCCCTGTTTGTCTTTTTTAACTGCTGTTGCTTTAAAGTTTGTTTTGTCTGCTATAAGAATAGCTACTCCTGCTCGCTTTCGGTATCCATTTGCATGGAATGTTTTTTTCCCGCCCCTTTACCTTAAGCTTATGTGAGTCCCAATGTGAGTTTAGGTGAGTCTTCTGAAGACAGCAGAAACTTGGTTGGTGAATTCGTATCCATTCTGCCATTCTGTATCTTTTAAGTGGAGTATTTAGGCCATTTACATTCAATGCTAGTATTGAGATGTGAGGTACTGTTCTATTCACTGTGCTATTTGTTGCCTGAATACCTTGCCTTTTTTTTTTTTTTTTTCATGTGTTATTGTTGTATAGGTCCTGTGAGATTTATGCTTTAAGGAGATTCTCTTTTGGTAGATTTCAAGGACTTGTTTCAAGATTTAGGGCTCCTTTTAGCAGTTGTTGTAGTGCTGGCTTGTTAGTGGCAGATTCTCTCAGCATTTGTTTGTCTGGAAAACACTGTGTCTTTCTTTCATTTATGAAGCTTAGTTTCACTGGATACAAAATTCGTGGCTGATAATTGTTTTGTTTAAGGAGGCTAAAGAATAGGACCCAATCCCTTCTAGCTTGTAGGGTTTCTGCTGAGAAATCTGCTGTTAGTCTGATAGGTTTTCCTTTATAGGTTACCTGGTGCTTTTGCCTCACAGCTCTTAGGATTCTTTCCTTCATCTTGACTTTAGATAACCTGTTGACTGTGTGCTTAGGTGATGATCTTTTTGTGATGAATTTCTCAAGTGTTCTTTGAGCTTCTTGTATTTGGATGCCTAGGTCTCTAGTAAGGCTGGAAAAGTTTTCCTCGATTATTCCCTCAAAGATGATTTCAATTTTCAAGCTTTTAGATTTCTCTTCTTCCTTGGGAATAACAGTTATTCTTAGTTTTGGATGTTTAACACAGTCACAAACTTCTTGGAGACTTTGTTCATTTATTTAAAATTCTTTTTCGTCTTTGATGGATTGTGTTAATTCGAAAGCCTTGTCTTTGAGCTCTGAAGTTCTTTCTTCTCCTTGTTTGATTCTATTGCTGAGACTTTTCAGTGTATTTTGCATTTCTCTAAGTGTTTTTGATTTCCAGAAGTTGTGATAGCTTTTTATGTATGCTATCTATTTCACTAAAAAATTTTCCTTTCATATCTTGTATCATATTTTTGATTTCTTTAAGGTGGGCTTCACCTTTCTTTGGTGCCTGCTTGATTAGCTTAATAATTGACCTTCTGAATTCTTTTTCTGGCAATTCAGAGATTCGTCTTGGTTTGGATGCATTGCTAGTGAGCTGGTATGATTTTTGGGGGAGTTAAAGAACCTCGTGTTGTCATGTTACCAGAATTGTTTTTCTGGTTCCTTCTCATTTGGGTAGACTCTGTTAGAGGGAAGATCTGGGATTCAAGGGCTGCTGTTCAGATTCTTTTGTCCCATGGGTGCTCCCTTGATGTGGTGTTCTCCCCCTTCCCCTAGGAATGGGGCTTCCTGAGAGCTGAACTCTAGCGATTGTTTTTGATCTTCTGGGTCTAGCCACCCAGTAGAGTTACAGGCTGGTACTGGGGAGTGTCTGCAAAGAGTCCTGTGATGTGATCCATTTTCAGGTCTTGCAGCTGTGGATACTATTTCAGCGCCTGCTCCGGTGGAGGTAGTAGGGGAGTGAAGTGGACTCTTGAGGGTCTTTGTGTTTTTCTTTTTTTGTTTAGTGCACTGGTTTTGTGTTAGTTGGCCTCCAGCTAGGAGGTGGTGCTTTCAAGCTATGGCCCTATAGGGAGGAAGCATACTTGCCTACTTGCTCTAGGGACACGTAGTTAAGTATTCAGGTTTCTCAGGTGGTGGGCATGGCCATATAGCTCCTAAGAGATTATGACCTTTGTCTTCAGCTACCAGGGCGGGTAGAGGAAGACCACCAGGTGGGGCCAGGAATAGACATGTCTGAGCTCAGCCTCTCCTTGGGTGAGGCTTGCTGCAGCTTCTGTGGGGGATGAGGGTGTGGTTCCCAGTCCAGTGGAGTTATATTCCCAGGGGGATTATGGCTGCCTCTGCTGAGTCATACAGGTCGCCAGGGAAGTGGGGGAAAGCTGGCAGTCACAGGCCTCAGCCCGCTTCCACGCAGCCTGCAGTCCTAAAGTCCGGTCTCACTCACACTGTGCCCCACCAACAGGACCGAGTCTATTTCCAGGCAGCCGGTGACCAGGGCTGGGAACTTGCCCCAGATCATGAGCCTCCCCATTGAGAAAGCAAGCAGACTCACAGGTCTTCGGCATCTCAGGAAGTCTGCAGCAGTGATCCAGTTCCTTTAAAGGGTCTATGGATTCTCTCTCCAACTAGTATTTGAATGCCATTGTGCTTAACCAGAACATGTATGTTATTGTTAGAAGCACCAATGAAATCTATTATTAAATAAAAACACACCTGTTATTAAATTAGCCAAGCACTACACTATTGGAAATACTATTTGTGTACAGTAAGTTAGAAAAAAATCAAATAGACAACTAGGGTTATTTTAGGAAGAATGCTCACTGCTTTGATCGTTTTCAACTACTGACTACTCTAACTTTGGCCCTATATTTAGACTTGATTAAGACGTTCCTTTCTAACCTTGCATGAATCCTCATCTTGGATTCGGATGCCTCCCTAGACCCTCCCATGGGCTCTGGGTGGATGTCAAAAGCTCGAGCAACTTCCAGTAGGTCTTGAAAGGGACCTGAATTGTGTTTACAGCAGTTTAGTTTTTTGAACATTGTTAGCCATGGACAATGTGTTTGGCATAATAATGGTAATTGGGGGTACAAAAATGAGCAAGCTATGGTCTCTTATCCTAGGATTCAGTCAGATGTAGAAAAGCATGTTCCAATGAAGTCCCTTATGCTATGATGTGGTTAGAATTGTGATGCAGTCCTTTGCATTATCCTGCTGTGCACATTTTGATGGTGCTCTCAAACCCCAAACCACTGCACTTTCAGCAGCTTTGAAGCTGCTGCTTACCCTTCTCTGATCCTCATTTCATGCCCCCCACTCCTGCAAGAAAAGCACCAGGCACTGATCACAGACTCCCAGGCCAGCAGCAGCAGGTGTGAGAGGCTTAGGGGAAGGAGAAGAAGGGTAGCCTCTGTCTGTAAAGGTGAACTCCTGTCTCCTCTAGGGTGCAAAGGGAATCTCGATTCAGACTCTCAGACACCTGGAATCCCTGCTGAGAGTCCAGCGGGAGCAGAAGGCCCGGAAGTTTTCTGAATTTCGGAGTCTGAGGGGAAAGCTTGTCAAGGAAGTCACCAGCAGAGTGAAGCAGAGACAGGAGAATGGCGCTGTGGTGTCCCAGCCAGATGGGCAGCCTTCAGGTACACTGGGGAGAGGGCTCGCTCAGGGCTGTGACCTGGAAGGGTCCCATTCTTGCCAAGACTTGTTTGCACATGAGGCGGGTATAGTCTTTGTCCCCCATTAGGGGCACTTCTCTGAAGGGCTGAGCTGGTAGGGTTCTCACAGGTGACTGAGTCCAGAAGTTCTCTGTTGAGAAAATAGGATCTGGGGTGGGAGTGGGGGCATTTGTCCAGGGTCACTCAGGGAAGTTGGAGGAGAGCCGGAGCTGGAGCCTGTTGTCAGCCTGAACTGTCCCTGTGCAGACATGCTGCCTCCCATAGCACCTTCTTTCTGCACTGCTTGGCTTGCTGCGACCACAGTTGAGTGTCTCTTCAACAGAGAGCAGCCTATTCAGTTTCTGGCTCTACACACCAGGTGTGCCAGCCTGGGGAGGCAGGCAGAGGCCTGGGAACGTTGGAGCTGCAGGTGGAGGCAAATATCAATCAAATGTAAACTTCCACAGAGCTCAGACAGCCGCTGCTCTGGCAATGGGAGGGCATGAGAGGCTGGGCCAGTTCTGCACACGGATGAATTCTCAGAGCTCAGAGTTGGTTCTTTGGGCCAGGTCATAGCTGCTACTTTGCCATTTGTCCATGCTCTGGGGGTCATGACAAAAGAAGGCCCTGTGGTTCTGGTGGAACACTAAATTCTGTGGACCAGGACCCTTGAGTCTGTTCTTATGGAGCAAGGGTATTTGTGTTCCCAGGTTTGAGAGCCCCCTGTTTCTAGAAGGTTCCCAGAGGCCCTGGGCTGCTGTGATTGGAGGCTCTGGGGAGGGCTTCAGTGGATCTGGTCCGCTTATGCAGGGTGCTGTCCTGCTCCTTTTACTTTGTCTTCTCAGTCAGGGACACGCGTGGCCAGAAGGAGGCTAGTTCTGTATCTCCTGTGTCCAGGAAGAACCAACCTGAGCTCTTCATGCAAAAAAAATTTTGCAGAGTATGGCCCAGGTATCTCTGATATGAGAGATGATTTTAGTTGCTACATCTACCAATCATTTTATAACTTATTTTTATTTTTCCTCATGTAAATTAGGAGAAAATAACACTAACATAGCGATCCTGTGAGCTCATGGAAATTATTACTTGGACAAGTACAAAGCAGGTATTTTGTGTTTAAAAGCATTGTCATTTTGGCATGAAAATATGGTAAAAAATGAGTTGACCTGGGAAACTATAATATTTAGTTTAAACTTCTGGTCTTAAAATCTCTAAGGAAAGGATGGTTTTTAGTCTTGCACAGAAAACTCAGACAGAAGGATATTTGTCCTGGTTGCCAATCTGCTTTTCATGCTTCAATTTAAATGTACATCCTTTTGCTCATTCAGTCAAATGGTCATTCATTCATTTGCCCACTCTTTCATTTAGTTCAGTACTTGCTGAAGTTGACTCTGTGCCAGGGCCTGCCACCTCACCTGGGAAACCAGCCAGGACCAGGTGACATGATGGAGCCAAGCACAGGGGTGGTGGGAGCTCAGAGGAGGGAGGGGACAGGGACTTGGGGAGGATTAATGGAAAAACCCTCGGAATGCTGGCTTCCAGGAGACAGCAAAGGTATCTTGCTCCTTCTAGGTACTACGCCCCACCCACTCCCACACACCTTTGTTCCTGTAGTAAAAAAGCCAGGAGGGAGAGCCCCCTTCACTGCCTTTCCCTTTCCCTGGCCCTGAGAGTCTGCTTTCTCTGGAGATGTTACTGAGGTGTGAGATGAGCACTGTGTTTTTGTGGCATTTTGTAGACCTTTCCTTCGCACCTTTATTCTTTTCCTGGGTCCTGCAAGTGCTGTCTTAATGCTCACCTCTCATTTCTGCTCAGACCCTGCCTCTTCTCTTGTCTGGGGCAAGGTTGTGGGAGGTAGCAGTGAGGGCCCAAGATTGAGGCAGACAGACAGCCTGGGTTTGTATTCACCACTTTCTTCCGTGGAGCTGAGGGCAAGCCTCTGTAGGGAAAAGGATAGCCTCTGAAGATGCTCGGGGGCCACGTGGTTGTAGGTAAAGTGCTTTTCTTGGTATCTGGTGCACAGTCATGGGAAACTATTGTTATTTTCCCCCAGCAAGCTTGTCTTTGTCTTCCCCTTCTCTTCAGTTCACTCTTTCCTGAAAGCTCCACTTCTGAGTAGACACATTGACTGAGAGCAGTGCACAGCTGGCCCTTGAACAACGCAGGGGCCAGGGGTGCCACCCCCCTATGCAGTTGAAAATTTGCGTGTAACTTTTGACTGCCCCAAAACTTAACTACTCATAGCCTGCTGTTGACCAGAAGTCTTACCGACAACATAGACTGTTAACACATATTTTGCATGTTATATGAATTATATGCTGTATTATTATAATAAAGTAAGCTCGAGAAAAGAACATGTTATTAAGAAAATCACAACGAAGAGCAAATATGTTTACTATTCGTTAAGGGGAAGTGGATCATCATAAAGGACTTCATCCTTGTCATCTTCGTATTGAGTAGGCTAAGGAGGAGGAGGAAGAGGAGGGGTTGCTCTTGCTGTCTCATGTGGCAGAGTCAGTAGAAAATCCATGTACAAGCGAACCCGTGGCTGTTCAAACCCACGTTGTTCAAAGGTCAACTGTATTTCAAACATTTTTTGATCTTGAATTACTGTAAGAAACTCATTTTACATTGTGACTCAATCTACACATGTGTCTGACTCCCTGTGATGCACTCTATCTCTTCTCTTTCCATAAAAACTTGCTGATCTCAGACCTCTCTTCTCAGCTATAGGTCTTGATGCGATTTGGAAAACAGAGGGGCTGTGTCCAATTGCCTGCCTTAGTAGTGCCTTGCCCCAGGTTGCATTTGGGAGGAGGTTTGAGTGGATCTTGATGGTTCATGCAGTCCTGCGGCGACCTCTGGTGGCAGCATGGTCTTCCTGCAGGGCTGCCTGCACTGCCGCAGCTGTAGTGTGGGTTGGGGAGAGGGTAGCGGTCTTGGTGAAGTCCATCTAGGACTGCTGAGTTCTTCTTCAGGCCCGCGGACTCCTGCTGGTCTATAATGACAGCATGACTCTGGAGCACCCAGCTGCTCTCCTGGTCTCTGAGGAAACTGTGGAACTATGGTCCCAGCCTTGAATCTGGCCAGCAGCAGAACACCTGATTTGGCAGCAATTGTGAAATCTGCTGTGGTTATTACAGCACAGAGAGGGAGTGATTGTCCGTTTCCAGGGTGTTGGAGCCGCTTTCTCCCTCCTCTTAGGCTTGAGACCCAGCATGGGTGTCCTCCAAAAGTCATTCCTTTCTGTGTTTCCAGTCAAAAGCCAGCAGAGCACACTGGTCACCAGAGAGGCCCAGCCAAAGACCAGGACCCTGCAGGGGGCCTTGCCATCCACGCCGGCAGAGCCGCCCCCACCAACTCGTCAGAGCCATGGCAGCCATGGCTCTGGCCTGACCCAGGTGTCCACCCCGGCTCCACGCCCCAGAGTGCATGGACCCTCCAGCACCCCTCCTTCCTCAGGGCCTGGGATGAGGTGAGCCCCAGACTCTGCCCTCTCACCCCACCTGCAGTGGCGGCTCCTGGCTTCAGGCAGCCCTGTTCTGGGCTCCCTCCGGGCTTCTGCAGATAGGTGGGGGGCAGATACATGTGAACAGAAGGTGCCTCAGGTGGGGTCCAGTCTGGGTTCTGGACTTGAGAACCTGTGCTCCCAACCAAGACAAACCCACCCTCCCCTTACCCATCTCCTCCCCCAAGCCCGTTGCCACTCTGGAGGGGCGGATCCTCAGACAGGCAGGGCTCTACTAAGGGGGAAGCTGGTGTGGCTGCTGCACTCCTCGGGTCTCCTAGCTATCTTCTGGGCCTGAGGGAGGGAGCAGGGCTGCCCTGAGCAAACCAAGCCAGCTTGCAGCATGGTGAAGTTTGGCTTTCAAAGTTTTCTTTCTGGCCCATGCATCCCTCATTTCTTCTCCTCCTCATGGCAGCACGCCCCCGTTCAGTTCTGAAGAGGACTCAGAGGGAGACCGTGTGCAGCGTGTGTCTCTACAGCCTCCGAAAGTTCCCTCCAGGATGGTGCCTCGGCCCGAGGATGACTGGGACTGGTCTGACACAGAGACCTCAGAGAATGCCCAGCCCCCTGGCCAGGGCTCAGGTGAGCTGGCACCTTCGGGTGAGTGGGCTGGGACCACGGGTGAAACCCTTCTCCAGCCCAGATTTCTCGAGGCTCCAGAAACACCCTTCAGCTTCCTTTAGGCTTTCTGATTTGACATCTCTTTCTCTATTTGGCTTGGAGGGGATGGTCCTCCTTCACCTCAAAAATTTTTTTTTTTCTGGGATAGCAGAGATATCAGGAGAAAGCTAGAGTTTGAGCAAGGTTTATTTTACCCCTTGTTTTGTCATTAAATTATTGACTGTGGGAGGTCAAAGGCAGCCACTCATCTCTTTTCTCCTCCATGTTCTTTCCAGTAGAGAATAAACACAGTGGCCAGCCACGGGTGATCAAAGCCTCGCTCTAATAGTGGTGACAGGGCCCAGGAATGCCTGAGGCATTGGCTTTCTGTTAGGGCTGGATTAGAGGAACAACCAGCACTTGAGGCCAAAGTGGGGGCCCCTCCAGTCTCCCCGAATCCAGATCCTGATCTTACTTGTGCGCAGGGCTGGGTTTGCAAAGCAGACCCTGAATGTGTAAGACCTTAAACAGGCAGCTGTAGGGTGCACTCCAGCCCGGCTCCAAACCCAGCCACATGGGCGGGGAGGCTCCGAGAGAAAGAGCTGGCACTGTTTTCTGGATCAGCGGCCCTCCTTCAGGTGCGCCGTGGCCCAGGGTGTGTTGCAGGCCCACCCCTCTGCTTGGCTGCTTCTGTGAGGAGAGGGTAGGATGTGGGGAAGAAACTGGGAGGGTGTTTCTCCTATCCTTGTCCATCCCGGTGAGGAGAGCAGAAGTTCCCTCCTTCTGTGCAAGCTCGAGGCGTGAGAGAGAAGGCTCTCCCCTCTGTGTTGGTGTTTCTGGGTGCTCACCGAGTGCTCAGCTCTGTGGATCTCTTCGCACGAGTCTCCTCGTTTACTCCTCACAGCACTGATGAGGGAAGGCTGAGTCACACACGTCGTGACAGAAGTTGAAACTAAGCCTCATAGACATTATGACTGGCCCAAGACCGCAGAATGATGTCATGGCAAGTTGGGATTCTGTATGATGTTTTTGAAGTTAATGTGTTAGAGTCACGTTTATTTATTTAATTGTAAACTAATTTTTTTTCCCCAGAAAGAGCTGCCTTTAGCTGTGTTCTAAATGTTAAGAATATCCCCATAGTCTTTTATGCTGTTTGAGTTCGTTAGCACCGATCAAGAGTTGATGGTCCTAGAGTTAAATACCACAGTGGTCAAAGTAGCCTCCAGGGCAAACCTCAGTTACAACTTGAAGGGAAAACAGTTTGCTACCATGAACATTCTGACAAATATAGTTTTCTATAACACATAGACTGTAATAAGCATAACTTTTTGCAACAACTCAATTGTGAAAAATGTGGCTTCCCAGCAAAGCTTGAGACAGAGGAGGCAGCCACAGACAGTCAGTCAACCTTTATAGCAGGCTGCCTTTGGGCCACGCAGCCTGTTTCATCATATGGGGAAGCTCTTTGCCCTTTTCAGCCAAGAGACTTAGAAATTCAACGTGTTGATGGAAAGGGTATTGTAGAGACCTGAGCTAACTGTCATGGTAACTGGAATGAAAATATTCATTCAATGTATTATTTTCTGTTTAACAGGTTGCAATGACTAGTTGAGCATCCTTCTTTTCAAAACAACTGTCTACTCCCATTCTTTCAAGATTTTCCTATCAAACTGCCAACTGAGGCCTGCAGCTTCTGGCTTCAGTTGTATTTTCTAGCCAAGACTGAGTTAAAGAATAAAGAATGTGGCATTTAGAGTTTTGTCTTGCCAAGGTCAGTAAGTAGAAACTCTGGGATGTCAGGCTAGGCTTGTGGTCTGCAAAGTTCTTGCTCCTAATAGACTCTGCAGCACTTGGCCATGTTTACAGCATAAGCCAAGCCTGCCAGTCCATCAGAATTCGCCAGAAACAGATCTCTGGAGAAGTATTGATGCCCTGCCAGGTGAGGGCAATAGGGTGGCAAGGTCTTGGGACTGGGAGTTAGGAATCTTCAGAGAAAGTCCTGGCTCTGCCACTTGCTACCTGCTTGTCCTTGTGCAGGTGGTTTCTGCTCCTTTGTTGTAAAATGAGGTATTTGGACAAGGTGATTAATGAGAGGGTGAGGAAACAGTGCCTGCTACATCATAGGCCCTTAACAAACATTTCTTGAATGAATCAGTGAGCCAAGGGCTGTTGTAGCTCCAAAAGTCAGCTCAGACCTTGATTTCGTTTGAATCGTAGAAGACTGTAGTTAGCTTCCTGCTTCTTGGTCATTCCTGAGGTTCATACATCACCTTGGTGTGCCAGGCACCAGGGATCTATTGATGATCTCTGTCACTGCTTAGCTCCTGCTTCCTGCATGGACTTTGCAGAAAGTCATTCTTGCCTGCAGTCCTCATGTACTAATCTTTATGATATTTCTTCTTGTCTCTGTGTGAAGATGTTGAGGAACTAAGTGCACGCTAGTGATACAGCTCATTTCCCACACTGAGCAGAGGTCCTGCCTCAGCCTCTCATTAGAGGGAAGCACAGCTTCCTAAGTCTCTGTCACTAGCCATGTCATTAAGTTTGCACAGTCACATTTTCCGAATATGCCAAGCCTCTGTTCACTCGGCACCCATTGGCCTGGCCTTCTCTGTCTCCTTTTTTGTGGTTGCCCAGCCTTCTTCCTCCTGACCCTTCTGCTCATTCCCTCTATCCACACTGGAGCCTAGACACATGACCCATAAAACTGAAATGCTCATTTTCTAGGCTTCTGCCACTGACACAGCCGCTTTTTCCCCTTCCAGGAACACTGGTGCAGTCGATGGTCAAAAACCTGGAGAAGCAGCTAGAAGCTCCGGCAAAGAAGCCTGCTGGAGGGGTCAGTCTGTTTCTTATGCCCAATGCTGGGCCGCAGAGGGCTGCCACACCAGGAAGGAAGCCTCAGGTAGGATGTAGGATGCTTAGAGTTCACCCTGCAATTCCCTACAGAACCAGCTCTGAGTTTGGGGGGCCTGGGGTGAAGGTTGGGGAGGGTCCAGCAAGTATCATCCTTTGCCCTAGTGGGACGTCGCAGGTGATCTCCCTCTGCCCTGTGCACATGGAGAGATGGCCAGTTTGGAATACTTGTGTCCAAGTTAACATTAAAAAGCCTTTTGGTTCATTATACAAGCAATGCTCAGTAAGTTTGGATTCTTCCATCTCCTGCCACTCAGAGAGCCTCGGAGCCGACTCTGTGCCTGGCTTCCTGCAGCAACTGCTCTTCCAGTCCGGTCTCATCCTACAGTGGGCTCCTCCCCAGTGCCTCTGCCACGGACCCTAAGACAATATGTGTGTGGAGCGGACTCCCCCAAGGGTGGTACTGGAGTGGCCTCGCATAGCACATCAGAGTCAGTAACAGCACAAGACGGGAGTATTTAGATACCTCTGTTTTAGAAACCTGAGCCTTGCCTCAGACTGTAGCCACCATGAGATTTTCAGACTTAGAGCTCAGACGTTGAGCTTTCCTGGCATCACCAGACCTTCCTCACTGCCCCTGTCTCCTCCGTCAGGGAACAACTTGCACACTGCTGTTATTTTTCAAGCAGAAAACTTCAGAGCTCCCTTTACTTCGCACTCCTTTCTCACCTTTCTCCATCAAAAAGGTGCATCCTGGAGTAATCAGTGCTATTGCTCTAAAATTTGGTAGTGGTGGGCAACCATTCTTGAGTTTTTGATAGCACTCCCCGCTCTTTACCACGGTGTGTTTGGTTTATCACACGGCTCATGTACGTTTGTGAGTAATGCATCCAAATGACTGAGAAGAAAAAACTTGTTCCTTTTTCCAAATTGTGAAAGAGCACCAACAGCCCCAAACAGATTGAGGCGCTGCTCAGAGCATGCTTGCTGCCCTGCACCCTGCTTGCGTTCTGATTGGTCGCCTTACATTCCTGGAGAAAATGCACAGGATGGCTTGTATCAAAGCCCAGGTGGCCAGCAGGGGCAATGAGGACTCCAGAGGGGAAGGCCTGGGCTGCTACGCAGGTGGCTGTGGTCAGGGGTGGCCTGGTCCCTTGGCCGACTCTGAGCTGTCCTGCTGGCTGCAGTGCAGACCCTTCCAGGCTGAAGGACTCCCAAGCTCCTCTCATGCTCCTTCAGTCAGGATGTTTACCAGGCCTGAGGGAACCCGTCTGAGAGGAGGCGGGTCATTAGCCCACAGTGCATTCAGCTCGAGAACTTGGAACGGTGGAGTTTCTGGGCTTCTGGCTCTGTCAAAGAGGGAGTTAAAAATCTGCACAAAGCTGAAGTGAAAACGAGAGCAACCTGCTCTGCACATAGGCCTTTCCAAGGCGCTGCCTGGGTTTGGTTAGTAGAATTTCAGGGGTATTTGAAATCACCGTGATCCCAGGTCACTAAAGCAGGTTCTCAAAGGCAGGAAGACTTGAGAAGGCAGGAGGAGTAGCGTCTCCCTTTGGCTTCCTTCCCAGTGTGCATTTGTCCCCATTTCCGTTCTGCATTCCCATCCTGCAATGTGCTTAGCTCTCAGCCACCCTCCTCCCTTATCAAAATGTATTTTCTTCTCCCCTTCACCCCCTGCAGCTTTCTGAAGATGAGAGTGACTTGGAAATCTCCTCCTTGGAAGATCTTCCTCTGGACCTGGACCAGAGAGAGAAACCCAAGCCCTTGTCTCGCTCAAAGCTTCCAGAGAAGTTTGGCACTGGTCCACAGAGCTCCAGCCAGCCCAGGGTCCCTGCCTGGTGATTCACCCCAGAGGCTAGCTGGCCAGAGTTTGCCTGGCTGGGGCCAGCTCAGGTCCACTCCAACAGAAGAGGCTGCTGGGCCTCTTGTCTTCACAAACAACCAAGAGATCATCCTCTTGGAGAGAAGCAGTGCAGGGAACGGATATGATCTCATCCCTCCTGACCTGTGAGGGGCCCTGCTATAGAGCGCCACAGGTGCCTGATTAGGAGCCCCTGGTCCCAAGGCTTGAGAAAGGGTTAAAACAGAACCTCCAGGTAGTTTTCTTCCTCTACCTCCGTGTCCCCCTGAGACTGAAAAGAGTCACTAGCCCTCTTTTCCCAAGCCTTTTATAAAACTGTAGGAACACTGTGGAGATGGCTCCTATCTGGAGTCCTTTTGGGGACATATGCCTCAGTCAGTCATTCTGTGATTGATCCACAATTATTTACTGAGTGCTTGCCTACTCTGCGTCAGGCTCTCTAGCCTCTCACTACTGAGTTAGGGTGCAGGCAGAGGCTGGGGCAGAATGTCTGCAGCCAGTGCCAGCACAGGGTAGTAATCTAGTGGCAGAGAACAGGGTGTTACGGGGAGCATATGAAAGGCCATCCAGCCCAGCCTGGGTGACCCTGGAGAGTTTCCTAGGGTTGTGTTATGTGGCAGGCCTACTCATGGATGGGAAGAGAGGAGGGCCACTTGGCTGGACCTTGTATCCCCAAGGGACCACACGTGTATTTTTTGATATTATTTCCAAAATCAGGTTTTATACATAGCCGTTGTATATTTGTAGTGTGAAAAACGTTAATATATTATATGCAAACGTTTAAATATAGTATGATGTTTTTAACTCTGGTATGTATTTCATTATTTTTGGAGCTTTCAAGGGGTTGGGAGGGAAGGAAGCAACTGCATCTTAATTGTTTCAGTTTAGGTCTTTTGGGACACGGTTGCCAAGATGGAGTCATTGAGGAGCCGCACTTGGGAAAGAAAAGGAGGTGGAGGCAGGATCCGGTGGGGAAAGGCTGCAGAGTGCAATGTACACCTGACCACTGTGAACAGAAAGAGAGAAGGAAGCTAGTGGAGCCAGGAGAACTCAGGGCATCGAGTGGGGTTGACAAGGTCTCCACTGACCCAGTGGGGAGCTCCTGAGCAAGAACCGCCCACTTGGGAGTCCCCCTTTGTTCAGAAACGTCCAGGCCCTCATGCCTGCCCCGCACTTGGCCATTGGCTGGGGTGGCCTGGACTGAATGAGACCTCGACTTGAAAACTGGAGTGAACCTTGGTGTGAACCTGTCAGTCAATTTCATTTCTCCTGGTTGAATGGCAATTTTTTTTTTTTTCCTGAAAGGGAGACCCAGCAAAGAACCTCCATCCCTGACACAGCAAAGATCTATTTTTAACTTTTTGCTATGGAAAGTTTCAAACACATATATGAGTAAAGGGAAGAGTGTGATGAACCCATGTGCTCATCACTGGGCTTCAAATATTATCAACTCAACTTAAGGTCAATCTTGTTTCGTCTATTACCACCTCCACCTCACCCAGACTTCCTTTGGCCTTTGGGTGATCCTGACACCTGGTGAGGACTTGAAGTTCTCATAGGAAGGTGATGGAGGAAATGCACTGCGGGAAGCAAAAGGGGTCTGGTGGTGGGGTAGGGCGGCTGGGGGAGGGGCAGGCTGGGGTGTTGTGGTACAAAGGAAGCTGCTCAGTGAGGAAGCTCAGGAGAGCTGCAGAGCTGATGCTTCCAGACCAGCCCACAATCTTGGTGGGATGGGAGTTGATGAGTAATTGCCTGATGAGTAAAAGCCTGGAGCAATTACTCCAGGCTTCCTGTGCTTCTGTGGGGTACCTCTGAGTTTCATTCTGCACGGTTTCTCAGAGTCCCTTGTGGGACTGAGTGCTAGTTCTCACTAATATGCAGTTACTATTATTAATGCATAGTTCATCGGCCTTCCTCTTTTCTGTTTCATTTTTCTCACTCCCTCACTTCTTTCTCTTATGAACACCTCTGAGATAAATTAATCTGCACCCAAGTCCTTGTTTCTAGCTCCACTTTCGGGGGAACGCAAGTGCAAACAGTAAATGTGTTTGTACGTGTGTGCACACACTGGTGATGATTATCAATGAGAATGTCTCTGTTCTTGAATGTTCATCATTACGTTATATGTTTCCAAATGGATTTTTCTATCTACTTTGGAGGGTTTGACTAACATATTACTTTGGTGTTTCTATGCTGTGTTCACCCCTCCCCATTTTCAAGTACATTTTAAAATTCTTTAGTAAGTTGTATTAGGTCTCAATAGAAACAGAACTAGTAGGATGTATAGATAGATAGATACTTATGGGTATTTATTAGCCAGTGTCCCTAATAAATGACAGGGGATCTATTAAGGGAATTAGCTCATGCGATTACGGAGGCTGAGAAGTCACAGCATAGTCTGTCTGCAAACTGGAGAACGAGGGAAGCTGGTAGAGTGGCTCAGTCTAAATCCGAAAGCCGGAGAACCTGGGACTGTTGGTGCAGGTCCTTGGGTGCAAAGGCCAGAGAACCTGGAGTTCTGACATCCAAGGACAGAAGCTGAGTGTCCCGACTCCAGAGAGAGAGCTCTTCTATCCAGGCCTGCAGCAGATTGGATGGTCCCCCCACAGTGGGTGAGGGCGGATTTTCCTCACTCAGTTTACTGATTCAAATGCTAATCTCTTCTGGAAGCACCTTCTCAGACCTACTCAGAAATAATGCTTTACAGCTGTCCAGGTACCTCTTAATCTCATCAAATTGAACCTAAAATTAACCAGCACAAGATTTGCCAGAACTATGGAACATATGTAACAGATCATTTAAAAATTACACAAATGATAAGATTGATACAGAAAAATTAGAAAATACAGATAATCAAAAAGAATATAACCCACAAATTAGTCAATTATTGTTAACATCTAGATAGACATGCGCTGGTGAAGAAAAAACTCCCTCCTAGGGTTCAACTATATTCTTCTCTAGCTTGATTTTCCTCCTGGAAAACAGATTCCAAATGTCTTTATATCAGTACACATGTACGTGTCAGTACATATAAATATAAGACAGTTATATTTAATGGCCACCTAGTATTCCAGGCAAAGATTACAAAAATTTTTTTAACCAGACATTTCTACTTTTTGCATTTTATATATAATGAAGTGATTAAAAAATGTGTATATGTGTCTTTGTGCACTTGATTAAGATTTCCTTAAAATAAATTCTTAGAAGTGAGGTTGCTGGGCCAACATAATAATGAAAGCCAGCTCCATATGCCAGGCACTGGTCCAAGTTTGGTACAAATATTATGACTTAGCCTCGCAGCAGCCCTTGAGGTGGATGCCACTGTTATAGTACATGCTTTTTATGGGCTAGGAATTGAGGTACACAGCAGCCAAGAAACTTGCTTTGGGTCCTGCCACCAGTGAGTGGTGTGACTGCAATCTGGCTTTGGCAACCTGGCCCTGGAACTCTAGCTCCTTTCCCCATGTACTTTTCTTAACATATTGCCAAATGCTTTCCAGAAAACTGGAGCCAATTTAGTCTACTAGTGTTTGGAGCATACAAGAAAGCTAGTTTTTGCATTCCTTTGCTCCCAGGGATATCATTAATCTTTCAAAGTTTTGGCCACGTGATACGTGAAAAATGAAACCTCACCTTTTAAGAAACTTGCATTTTTAATATTTCTTCTAAAGTAAAATTCTTTTTTATTTCTTTTCATATTGGTTGTTGCTATTTCTTCTTTTATGAGTTGCCTGTAGTTTACTTTTCTTTTTGCTGTTTTATCTTTTTATTATGAAAAATTTCAAGCATATATAAAATAGAATTGTGTAATGACCTTGGTGTTCCTGTTACTCAGTTTTAACCATTATCAATACATAGAGAATCTTATTTCCTGTGTATCTTTCACCAAATAATATTGTATATTTTAATATCATACTGCATATTATTCCAAGTAATATACATGTAATACTACATATTATTCCAAATAATGTCATTATATCTACAAACATTTCTGTATGTGTCTCTAAAAGATACTTCCTTTTAAAAAATAACCACTTTACCACCATCACACTACAACAAAAATCAGTACTTTTTTTCTAAATGTCGTCAAATATCAATTCAGTATCCACAATTCCTTTGTTTTACTACACATATTTGTCTTTTTTTAATCTATAGATTCCTCTTCCATTCTTCCCTCCTTTCCTCTCTTCTTTTCCCTTTTCCTTCCCCATGATTTTTATTATTTTTACTGTTGCTGAATAAATCAGATTGTTCGTCTTGTGGAATTCCCCACAGTCTGGGTTTTGCTGATTGATTACTGTGGTGATATTTAATGTATTCCTCTTTCTCCTGAACTATCTGTAGGTTTGTAGTTAGAGCTAAATGCTTGATCAGGTTCAGCTTTGACTATTCTTTTGTGTTTTGGCAGGACTCTTCATCGGTGGTTTTGTGCATCTCCATCAGGAGACATAGAATATCTTTTTTTCCTTTCTTGTGATGTTGATGATGGCATTGATGATAGACATTGATGATCATTGATCATTACCATCTTTTTTTTTTTTTTTTTTTGAGATAGAGTCTTGCACTGTCACCTGGGCTGGAGTGCAGTGGTGCGATCTCAGCTCACTGCAACCTCCGCCTCCGGGGTTCAAGTGATTGTCCTCCCTCAGCCTCCCCAGTAGCTGGGATTACAGGTGCCCACCACTATGCCCAGCTAATTTTTTGTATTTTTAGTAGAGACGGGTTTTCACCATATTGGCCAGGCTGGTCTTGAACTCCTGACCTTGTGATTCGCCCTCGTTGACCTCTCAACGTGCTGGGATTACAGGCGTGAGCCACCGCGCCCAGCGCTATCTATTAATTAGAGATCTGTAAAAGTTTGATAGTCTAAGTCTGTTATTCCTTTGACATTTACTAGCTGGAAAAGTTTTGTAAAGAGAAATCCTCCACATCAAACTGTCTGGTTGCCCTGAGGTACAGTTCATACAGGTAAAGCAGCTGAAGGCTCGAATCTTTCTTTTTTCAGAATAATGAATGAGCTTCCTAGTATCTTCAATAGGTGCCATACAACCTTATATATTTAAATATATTTGATTTGTTTAAATCACTTGTAGCTATTATCCTTATTAATGCTGAGTTTGTCCTGTCTTTGGGTGCCTCTTTAATTCGGTTCTTGAATGATTTTGATATGACCTTAGTAGTCTGATAGCTTCCTTCCAGGCTCATTGCATACCTTTCTTGTCCCAGACCTAAAATTAGTAATTTATCTGAGGGAATCCTGGTTTCTTTTAGAAGGAAATTATATTTGTAGACATCTGGGTGCTAGGAGTGCCTATTACTACTTGTTTTTAAGAACTTTCAGTGCACAGAGATAAGAAATACAATAAAAATATTGTGAGTTCATGCTGATATTCCCTATTCAAATTCCTGACTACAGAATTTTTACTTTATCTTGTTGATCTAACATCTATATCACTTTTCTTCCATACCAAAAATCCTGGCTGTTAACATCACAATCATAGTCTTAGAAATAACAATACCCACCCTATTGCTTATTGTATGACTACTGAAAACAATTTAAAATTTATTATTAATTTTTTTGGAGTTGTTTTTGTCCTTAAGGTAGATCCTACTTGGGATGTCTATATATCCCTATATGTCACTATATATGTGAGATAGATATAGCATTAAACAAAAGTTGGCAGGTTATAACATGAAAAATAAAATATTTTCTTTTTGGACCTAGCAGCATCATTTGTGTAATGCATAATGATAAAAGATACATTAGGTCATGATAGTTCCCAACATGTATTTTAGGTGTATGTCAACCCTTCTTTTCCTTGCAGTATCATAGTAATCACTTGTGTGATACCATGATTAAATTACTGTTTTAAAGTCATTTGTAGGGGGGTGGAGCAAGATGGCCGAATAGGAACAGCTCCAGTCTCCAACTCCTAGCGCGAGCGACACAGAAGACTGGTGATTTCTGCATTTTCAACTGAGGTACTGGGTTCATCTCACTAGGGAGTGCCAGACAATCGGTGCTGGTCAGCTGCTGCAGCCTGACCAGCGAGAGCTGAAGCAGGGCGAGGCATCGCCTCACCTGGGAAGCACAAGGGGAAAGGGAATCCCTTTTCCTAGCCAGGGGAACTGAGACACACAGCACCTGGAAAATCGGGTAAATCCCACCCCAATACTGCACTTTAAGCAAACAGGCACACCAGGAGATTATATCCCACACCTGGCCGGGAGGGTCCCACGCCCACAGAGCCTCCCTCATTGCTAGCACAGCAGTCTGCGATCTAACCACAAGGCAGCAGCGAGGCTGGGGGAGGGGCGCACACCATTGCTGAGGCTTAAGTAGGTAAACAAAGCTGCTGGGAAGCTTGAACTGGGTGGAGCTCACAGCAGCTCAAGGAAACCTGCCTGTCTCTGTAGACTCCACCTCTGGGGACAGGGCACACCTAAACAACAACAAAAGCAGCAGAAACCTCTGCAGACGCAAACAACTCTGTCTGACAGCTTTGAAGAGAGCAGTGGATCTCCCAACATGGAGGTTGAGATCTGAGAAGGGACAGACTGCCTGCTCAAATGGGTCCCTGACCCCTGAGTAGCCTAACTGGGAAACATCCCCCACTAGGGGCAGTCTGACACCCCACACTTCACAGGGTGGAGTACACCCCTGAGAGGAAGCCTCCAAAGCAAGAATCAGACAGGTACACTCACTGTTCAGCAATATTCTATCTTCTGCAGCCTCTGCTGCTGACACCCAGGCAAACAGGGTCTGGAGTGGACCTCAAGCAATCTCCAACAGACCTAGAGCTGAGGGTCCTGACTGGTAGAAGGAAAACTATCAAACAGGAAGGACACCTACATCAAAACCCCATCAGTACGTCACCATCATCATCAAAGACCAGAGGCAGATAAAACCACAAAGATGGGGAAAAAGCAGGGCAGAAAAGCTGGAAATTCAAAAAATAAGAGCGCCTCTCCCCCGGCAAAGGAGCGCAGCTCATCGCCAGCAATGGATCAAAGCTGGACGGAGAATGACTTTGACGAGATGAGAGAAGAAGGCTTCAGTCCATCAAACTTCTCAGAGCTAAAGGAGGAATTACGTACCCAGCGCAAAGAAACTAAAAATCTTGAAAAAAAAGTGGAAGAATTGATGGCTAGAGAAATTAATGCAGAGAAGGTCATAAACAAAATGAAAGAGATGAAAACCATGACATGAGAAATACGTGACAAATGCACAAGCTTCAGTAACCGACTCGATCAACTGGAAGAAAGAGTATCAGCGATTGAGGATCAAATGAACAAAACGAAGCGAGAAGAGAAACCAAAAGAAAAAAGAAGAAAGAGAAATGAACAAAGCCTGCAAGAAGTATGGGATTATGTAAAAAGACCAAATCT
The DNA here is from genome assembly GCF_003255815.1 of Theropithecus gelada. NCBI lineage: Eukaryota > Metazoa > Chordata > Mammalia > Primates > Cercopithecidae > Theropithecus > Theropithecus gelada. Next base: position 154,221,538 of record NC_037669.1, read on the forward strand.
ACATCTAATTGGGGTGCCTGAAAGTGAGGGGGAAAATGGAACCAAGTTGGAAAACACTCTTCAGGATATCATCCAGGAGAACTTCCCCAACCTAGTAGGGCAGGCCAACATTCAAATCCAGGAAATACAGAGAACGCCACAAAGATACTCCTCGAGAAGAGCAACTCCAAGACACATAATTGCCAGATTCACCAAAGTTGAAATGAAGGAAAAAATCTTAAGGGCAGCCAGAGAGAAAGGTCGGGTTACCCACAAAGGGAAGCCCATCAGACTAACAGCAGATCTCTCGGCAGAAACTCTACAAGCCAGAAGAGAGTGGGAGCCAATATTCAACATTCTTAAAGAAAAGAATTTTAAACCCAGAATTTCATATCCAGCCAAACTGAGTTTCATAAGTGAAGGAGAAATAAAATCCTTTACAGATAAGCAAATGCTTAGAGATTTTGTCACCACTAGGCCTGCCTTACAAGAGACCCTGAAGGAAGCACTAAACATGGAAAGGAACAACTGGTACCAGCCATTGCAAAAACATGCCAAAATGTAAAGACCATCGAGGCTAGGAAGAAACTGCATCAACTAACGAGCAAAATAACCAGTTAATATCATAATGGCAGGATCAAGTTCACACATAACAATATTAACCTTAAATGTAAATGGACTAAATGCTCCAATTAAAAGACACAGACTGGCAAACTGAATAAAGAGTCAGGACCCATCAGTCTGCTGTATTCAGGAGACCCATCTCACACGCAGAGACATACATAGGCTCAAAATAAAGGGATGGAGGAAGATCTACCAAGCAAATGGAGAACAAAAAAAAGCAGGGGTTGCAATACTAGTCTTTGATAAAACAGACTTTAAACCATCAAAGATCAAAAGAGACAAAGAAGGCCATTACATAATGGTAAAGGGATCGATTCAACAGAAAGAGCTAACTATCCTAAATATATATGCACCCAATACAGGAGCACCCAGATTCATAAAGCAAGTCCTTAGAGACTTACAAAGAGACTTAGACTCCCATACAATAATAATGGGAGACTTCAACACTCCACTGTCAACATTAGACAGATCAACGAGACAGAAAGTTAACAAGGATATCCAGGAATTGAACTCATCTCTGCAGCAAGCAGACCTAATAGACATCTATAGAACTCTCCACCCCAAATCAACAGAACATACATTCTTCTCGGCACCACATCGCACTTATTCCAAAATTGACCACATAATTGGAAGTAAAGCACTCCTCAGCAAATGTACAAGAACAGAAATTATAACAAACTGTCTCTCCGACCACAGTGCAATCAAACTAGAACTCAGGACTAAGAAACTCAATCAAAACCGCTCAACTACATGGAAACTGAACAACCTGCTCCTGAATGACTACTGGGTACATAACGAAATGAAGGCAGAAATAAAGATGTTCTTTGAAACCAATGAGAACAACATACCAGAATCTCTGGGACACATTTAAAGCAGTGTGTAGAGGGAAATTTATAGCACTAAATGCCCACAAGAGAAAGCAGGAAAGATCTAAAATTGACACTCTAACATCACAATTAAAAGAACTAGAGAAGCAAGAGCAAACACATTCAAAAGCTAGCAGAAGGTAAGAAATAACTAAGATCAGAGCAGAACTGAAGGAGATAGAGACACAAAAAACCCTCCAAAAAATCAATGAATCCAGGAGCTGGTTTTTTGAAAAGATCAACAAAATTGACAGACTGCTAGCAAGACTAATAAAGAAGAAAAGAGAGAAGAATCAAATAGACGCAATAAAAAATGATAAAGGGGATATCACCACCGACCCCACAGAAATACAAACTACCATCAGAGAATACTATAAACACCTCTACGCAAATAAACTAGAAAATCTAGAAGAAATGGATAATTTCCTGGACACTTACACTCTTCCAAGACTAAACCAGGAAGAAGTTGAATCCCTGAATAGACCAATAGCAGGCTCTGAAATTGAGGCAATAATTAATAGCCTACCAACGAAAAAAAGTCCAGGACCAGATGGATTCACAGCTGAATTCTACCAGAGGTACAAGGAGGAGCTGGTACCATTCCTTCTGAAACTATTCCAATCAATAGAAAAAGAGGGAATCCTCCCTAACTCATTTTATGAGGCCAACATCATCCTGATACCAAAGCCTGGCAGAGACACAACAAAAAAAGAGAATTTTAGACCAATATCCCTGATGAACATCGATGCAAAAATCCTCAATAAAATACTGGCAAACTGGATTCAGCAGCACATCAAAAAGCTTATCCACCATGATCAAGTGGGCTTCATCCCTGGGATGCAAGGCTGGTTCAATATTCGCAAATCAATAAACATAATCCAGCATATAAACAGAACCAAAGACAAGAACCACATGATTATCTCAATAGATGCAGAAAAGGCTTTTGACAAAATTCAACAGCCCTTCATGCTAAAAACGCTCAATAAATTCGGTATTGATGGAACGTACCTCAAAATAATAAGAGCTATTTATGACAAACCCACAGCCAATATCATACTGAATGGGCAAAAACTGGAAAAATTCCCTTTGAAAACTGGCACAAGACAGGGATGCCCTCTCTCACCACTCCTATTCAACATAGTGTTGGAAGCTCTGGCTAGGGCAATCAGGCAAGAGAAAGAAATCAAGGGTATTCAGTTAGGAAAAGAAGAAGTCAAATTGTCCCTCTTTGCAGATGACATGATTGTATATTTAGAAAACCCCATTGTCTCAGCCCAAAATCTCCTTAAGCTGATAAGCAACTTCAGCAAAGTCTCAGGATACAAAATTAATGTGCAAAAATCACAAGCATCCGTATACACCAGTAACAGACAAACAGAGAGCCAAATCATGAATGAACTTCCATTCACAATTGCTTCAAAGAGAATAAAATACCTAGGAATCCAACTGACAAGGGATGTAAAGGACCTCTTCAAGGAGAACTACAAACCACTGCTCAGTGAAATAAAAGAGGACACAAACAAATGGAAGAACATACCATGCTCATGGATAGGAAGAATCAATATCGTGAAAATGGCCATACTGCCCAAGGTAATTTATAGATTCAATGCCATCCCCATCAAGCTACCAATGAGTTTCTTCACAGAATTGGAAAAAACTGCTTTAAAGTTCATATGGAACCAAAAAAGAGCCCGCATCTCCAAGACAATCCTAAGTCAAAAGAACAAAGCTGGAGGCATCACGCTACCTGACTTCAAACTATACTACAAGGCTACAGTAACCAAAACAGCATGGTACTGGTACCAAAACAGAGATATAGACCAATGGAACAGAACAGAGTCCTCAGAAATAATACCACACATCTACAGCCATCTGATCTTTGACAAACCTGAGAGAAACAAGAAATGGGGAAAGGATTCCCTATTTAATAAATGGTGCTGGGAAAATTGGCTAGCCATAAGTAGAAAGCTGAAACTGGATCCTTTCCTTACTCCTTATACGAAAATTAATTCAAGATGGATTAGAGACTTAAATGTTAGACCTAATACCATAAAAACCCTAGAGGAAAACCTAGGTAGTACCATTCAGGACATAGGCATGGGCAAAGACTTCATGTCTAAAACACCAAAAGCAACGGCAGCAAAAGCCAAAATTGACAAATGGGATCTCATTAAACTAAAGAGCTTCTGCACAGCAAAAGAAACTACCATCAGAGTGAACAGGCAACCTACAGAATGGGAGAAAATTTTTGCAATCTACTCATCTGACAAAGGGCTAATATCCAGAACCTACAAAGAACTCAAACAAATTTACAGGAAAAAAACAAACAACCCCATCAAAAAGTGGGCAAAGGATATGAACAGACACTTCTCAAAAGAAGACATGCATACAGCCAAGAGACACATGAAAAAATGCTAATCATCACTGGCCATCAGAGAAACGCAAATCAAAACCACAATGAGATACCATCTCACACCAGTTAGAATGGCGATCATTAAAAAGTCAGGAAACAACAGATGCTGGAGAGGATGTGGAGAAATAGGAACACTTTTACACTGTTGGTGGGATGGAAAACAGTATGGCGATTCCTCAAGGATCTAGAACTAGATGTACCATATGACCCAGCCATCCCATTACTGGGTATATACCCAAAGGATTATAAATCATGCTGCTATGAAGACACATGCACACGTATGTTTATTGCGGCACTATTCACAATAGCAAAGACTTGGAATCAACCCAAATGTCCATCAGTGACAGACTGGATTAAGAAAATGTGGCACATATACACCATGGAATACTATGCAGCCATAAAAAAGGATGAGTTTGTGTCCTTTGTAGGGACATGGATGCAGCTGGAAACCATCATTCTTAGGAAACTATCACAAGAACAGAAAACCAAACACCGCATGTTCTCACTCATAGGTGGGAACTGAACAATGAGATCACTTGGACTCAGGAAGGGGGACATCACACACCGGGGCCTATCATGGGGAGGGGGGCGGGGGAGGGATTGCATTGGGAGTTATACCTGATGTAAATGACGAGTTGATGGGTGCTGACGAGTTGATGGGTGCAGCACAGCAACATGGCACAAGTATACATATGTAACAAACCTGCACGTTATGCACATGTACGCTAGAACTTAAAGTATAATAATAATAAAAAATAAAGAAAAAAGAAGACAAACAAACAAACAAACAAACAAAAAAGTCATTTGTAGTTCTTTTTTGTGTTTATGCTACTGAATGCCTTACTTTTGATTTTAGAGATTGCATTTTTATTATGTAATTTGTGTCTTATTGCTCTTAAGAGTTTTTAATATATTGAAAATATTAATCCTTTGTTGTATATGTTACTTTTTCTCCTTTCTAGTCGATCATTTGTCTTGTAACTATGTTCATGGAGTTCTTTATATAAAGAGATTTTAAGTTGTAGCTGTCTAATCAATCAGTGTTTTACTTTGTAATTTCTGCTTTTGGTGTCATAATTAGGAATGTTTTCTCCATTCCAAGACTTCTATATGTTCATCTATATTTTCTTTTACTAGTTTAAAAAGTTTTAAAAATTTCAATATTTAGTATATCTGGATTTTTTGAGGGATGTTAACAGTAAGTTAGGGATCTATTTTATTTTTACAATTAGCCAGTCATCTCAGCAGCATTACTTGACAATTCATCCTTTCTTCACTTGAAAAATACCTGCTCCATCAAATGTAAATTATTGTATGTGGTTAGTGTATTCCTGAACTTTCTATATATTCCAGTAATCTGACTATTCTGGTACTACTTTGGTGTTGCACAGTTTTGTTTTTAAAAATTTATTTTTAGTTGTGGTAAAACAACACGTAAAATTTACCATCTTACCCACCTCTAACTGTATTGTTCGGTGGTGCTGGGTATATGAACACTGTTGTGCAACCAATTTCCAGAACTTTTTCATCTTCCCCAACAGAAACTTTATACCCATTAAACAATTCCCTATCTCCCCCAACCCAGTTGCAGGCAACCACCATTCTACTTTCTATTTCTATGATTTTGACTACTGTAAATACCATATATGGTAGTATCATACAGTATTTGTCTTTTTGTGACTATCTTATTTCACTTAGCGTAATGTCATCAAGGTTTATTCATGTTGTAGTGTGTGTCACAATTTCCTTCCTTTTTAAGATTAAATACTATTCCATTGTATGAATATATCTCGTTTTAAAAAATCCATTTGTCCGTTGACACTTGGTTGCTTCCACATCTTGACTATTGTGAATAGTGCTGCTATAAACACAGCTGTGCAAATATTTCTCCAAGATCCTATTTTTAACTTTTTTGGATATATACCCAGAGTGGAATTACTGGATCATATAGTAATCATATAGTCTATTTTTTGTTTTTCAGGAACCTGTATACTGTTTTCCATTTTATATTCCCACCAAAAATGCACAAATGTTCCTATTTCTCTCCACCTTTGCTGACACTTGTTATTTTCTGTTTTTTTTAAAAATATTAGCCGTCCTAATGGATGTGAAATAATATCTCATTGCAGTTTTGATTTGCATTTCCCTAATGATTAGTGATGTTGAGCATCTTTTTATATGATTGTTGGCCATTTGTATATCTTCTTTGCAGAGATGTTTATCCAAGTCCTTTTCTTATTTTAAAATTGGGTTATTTGGGTTTTTTTGTTGTTGAGTTATAGGAGCTTTATATATTGTGGGGTTAGATATGATTTGCAAATGGTTTTCTCCCATTTTATAGGTTGTCTTTTACTGTGTTCATTGTGTGTTTTGATGCACAAGAATTTTCAATTTTTATTTAGTCACATTTATCTATTTTTACTTTTGTTGCCTGTGTTTTGGTGTCATTTCCAAGAAATCCTTGCCAAATCCAATGTCGTGAATATTTCCCCCTATCTTTTCTTCCAAGAGTTTTATAGCTTTAGGTCTTATGTTTAGGTCTTTGATCCAGTTTGAGTTAAATTTCATATATGTTGTAAGGTGGGGAGTGGGGAGTCAAACTTCACTATTCTGCACATGGATATCAAGTGTTCCTAACACCATGTGTTGAAGAGACTGTCCTTTTCCCATTGAATGGTCTTAACACCCTTGTTGAAAATCATGTGACCATATATGCAGTGTTTATTTCTGGGGTCTCTATTCTACTCCATGGGTCTACATGTCTGTCTTTATACTAGTACTACACTATTTTGATTATTATAGCTTTGCCATAAATTTTGAAATCAGGAAGCATGAGACCTTCAATTTTGTTTTTCTTTTTCAAGATTGTTTCAGCTATTCAGGGTCCCTTGAGATTCCATATGAATTTTAGGATAGATTTTGCTATTCCTGCAAAAAATGTTGGGATTTTGATAGACATTGCATCACATTTGTAGATGACTTTGGTTAGTATTTACATCTTAATAATACTAAGTCTTTCAATCCATGATCACACGATGTGTTTCCATTTATTGGTGTCTTCCTTAATTTTTTTTCAGCAATGTTTTGAAGTTTTTAGTGTACAAATCTTTTGTTTCCTTGATTTGGTGTATTGTTATTTTATTCTTTTGATGTTATTATAAATGGGATTGTTTTCTTAATTTCTTTTTCAGATTGTTCATTATTAATGTATAGAAATGCAACTGATTTTTGTGTGTTGATTTTGTATCCTTTAACTTTGCTGAATCCATGTATTAGTCCTAATAGTGTGCTATTTTTAGTCAGGGAAATTTTATCATATATTTTACCATCTTGCAAGACACAGATACTCTGATTATTTTTCTCTTTCAGAATTTTTTATTGACTATTTTTCAAATGTGAAATTACATCACATTCTTGTGAGGCCATCCCAATCTCCGCATATGAATAAATGCTCTGACGGGTAGGTGCCTTCATGAATTCTAATTAGAAATCTTTTTTGAAGTTGAGTCCTGAACCTTAGTTGTGGGCATCTTCTTTTAAGTAGAAAGTCTCATTTCTCACAATTCTTCCTGTTCTGGATTCTCATCAGGCTAGTTGTCTGTAATGCAGGAGTATAGTCCCTGGTAGTGTGAGGTAGCAGTGTGCTATAGGCTGTTAACAAAAAGCTTTGCAGTTGACCCAAAGTTGCTAACTTTTATTTTGCCGAGTCAGCACATAAAATAAAATATGCAACAATAACTGTCATTTTATAAAGGATACTTTAATACCAGCAGAGTAAGAAAATAAGGCTCTCCAAGAATGGACAGCTGTCCCCATATTTTGTCTTAGACAAATGAAAATTTAGCAATAGACCAACTCTGGTCCACAGCCTAGCACTTGGGAGCTGCTGCACTGGTTTGTGTCTTTGGACCATACCAGCTCTTCCCTTCCATGACTGCATGGTTCAATATAAAAAGAGAAAATTTAATTAGCTGTATTTTCTGAGGTAAACTAAAGAATGTCCTGAACTTATACATACAGGGATGACATTGATTGGAAATGTATAATAGGTTTATAGTTACAACCGGAAAAAGGTTTTTATCACCTGAAAACCTGAGCCCACAATTTAGGAAGTAGAAGATGCTTTGGTCTCGTGGCTGGAACCTAGTAGTAGTGTGTAACTGAGATAAAGATTAAGACCATTTTCAACTTTAGAAAATCCAAAGTGAATTATATATTTATAATAAACTGACTCACATACTATAACCAAATTCTAGGCTTATAGGGAATCTGAGTAAAGTAACCTTTAGAATCAACAGAGCATCAAGTGTAATTCTACACTTTTTTCTCTTCCCCATGTCTCTCATTGCCAGTTTCTTCTTTTTTTATTATTATTTTTTGAGATGGCATCTTGTTCTGTTGCTCAGGCTGGAGTGCAGTGGCCTGATCTTGGCTCACTGTAACCTCTGCCTCCTGGATTCAAGCGATTTTCCTGCCTCAGCCTCCTGAGTAGCTAGGATTACAGGCATGTGCCACCATGGCTAGTTAATTTTCGTACTTTTAGTAGAGACAGGGTTTCACCATGCTGGCCAGGCTGGTCTCAAACTCCTGACTTCAGGTGATCCACCTGCCTCGGCCTCCCAAAGTGCTGGGATTACAGGCGTGGGCCACTGCGCTTGGCCTCACTGCCAGTTTCTTAGGGGAGCTGCAAAGGTCCACTAAGTCCTCTCCAGGCTTAGGTGGAAAGGGTGTGGAAGGAATTATCCTGCACCTGTATGGCCTTCTCTACATCTGTGTTCATGCCTGCGTCTGTTACAAAAGGTTGCAAGCCTGTCTCCCAGCTGGACGTAAAGATGCAGGCTCAACGTTTAGCATACTAGACAGAAAACAGAGCTGCTGGTGGAGACACTAACATTTGTTAAGTTCTCTAGGAAGGAGGTGTCTCTGATGCTTATATCACTTGTATCTGCCCATAGCAGACACTCATCATCTGATAAGCTGAACTGGGCCAATTCTGAGGCAGTAATTGTGCCAGGAGTGTCTTCATGCATTATTCCACCTAATGACAAGACACGCGAGAAGAGCTAACCTAAGCAGGGAGCCAGAAAGAAAAATGTTTCAAAGGGATAGAGAGGGCTTTAAATAAAGCTCAGAGGGCGGTGAATATAAGGGCCTGATCCAGAAAAGATGCGATGAGCTGAATTGTTCTTCCACTGGCAATAGCTGACCACTGTTAGGCTTTTGTGGAAAAGGAAGCAGCATTTTGTACTCAATAAACTATCATTGCAATGGATCAAATGATTGGTATGAAAGAATAGAGAGGTGCCCATTGATTCTGTGATTCTGGCCTCAGTCAGGGATCTTGGAGAGGAGATCAGTGAGAACTTAGACCACATAGCTGATCACTAAGGGTTCATTGAACCCACAGATCCAACGGCCTTTTCTTTGGTAAATTGAGCATAATAGTCACATGGAGGGAGTGCTTTGGGTTCCCTGAGTGAAGGTGATGGATTAGTTTAAAAGCTGCTACTGCTTCGGTTTTATTTTGTGCATGTCCAGTCAACAGGTGCCTTCCACACGGTGGCACTGTGGGCCACAAAGTGAATGGCTACACAGGCACTTTTTAATGACAGGTGAACTTCACTGTAAGAAATAAGCCGGGCTCCTGCAGCCTGCACCACCACTCACGGTTTGGCAGGACTTGACGAATTGTCTTATTCAGCCAGGCAACTCTCCCGTGATTAAAAAACAAAACAAAGCACAAAACCCCCAACATTTAAAGATAGAAAATGGAGCAGGACAGGGTGTGGCCTCTCTTGCTTTCCTGCATACCCTTGTGTTGCCAGCACCCAGCTGAGGTCTTTGCACAGAAAAGGCAACCAACAAATGTTGATTGGTTTCACAACCTGTACCTGCACTCGAGAAGCCTCATTATTAGGAGCTTTTCCCCAGCCTGGAAGTATCCAGCATGAATGGCAATCCCACACTGAAAGATCTTTATGACCCTGTTGCTACTTCCTCAGCTGCTGTACCATTTCTGTCATTTTGTTTATAGATATATGTAATTGATTTGTCTATGCCTGCTGAATCCTTTTCCTCATTCCACCAGTTTCTTATATATATTCACTCTTAACTGAATCTGAGCTTTGACTGACATGCCCTTGAACTGTCCCTGACTCCTCAACTTCCCAGCACATATGCATACCACCACTATTTTCTTTCTTTCTCTTTTCTTTTCTTTTCTTTCTTTCTTTCTCCTTCCTTCCTTCCTTCCTTCCTTCCTTCCTTCCTTCCTTCCTTCCTTCCTTCCTTCCTTCCTTCCTTCCTTTCTCTTTCTTTCTTCTTTCTTCTTTCTTTTTCTTTTTTTTTTTTGAAACAGGGTCTTGCTGTGTCACCCAGACTAGAGTGCAGTAGTGCGATCACAGCTCACTGCAGCCTCGACCTCCCAGACTCAAGAGATCCTCTTGCCCCAGCCTCCTGAGTAGCAGGGACCACAGGCGTGTGTCACCATGCCCGGCTAATTTTTTATTTTTTATAGAGATGGCGGTCTCTCTATGTTGCCCAGGGTGGTCTTGAACTCCTGGGCTCAAGTAATCCTCCCATCTGAGCTTCCCAAGGTGCTAGGATTATAGGTGTGCACCACTGTGCCTAGCCCCAGCACAATTTTCATTATCTCTGCCATCATCACTACCACCTCCACCTTCACCCCCATCATCACCACCACTACCTCCTCCACCTCCACATCCACCACCATCACTACCATCACTCCACTACCACCATCGCTGCCTCTACCACCACCATCACCTCCACTATCACCTCTTACCTCCACCATCAACATCACTGCCATCATTTCACTACCACCACCACCACCTTCACCACTACCACTACCACCTCCACATCCACCACCATCACTACCATCACTCCACTACCACCATTGCTACCTCTACCACCACCATCACCTCCACTATCACCTCTTACCTCCACCACTAACATCACTACCATCATTTCACTACCACAACCACCACCACAACCACCACCTCCACCACTACCACCTCCACATCCACCACCATCACTACCATCACTCCACTACTACCATCACCACCTCTACCACCACCATCACCTCCACTACCACCTCTTACCTCCACCATCACTACCATCATTTCACTACCACCACCACCACAACCACCACCATCACTACCATCACTCCACTATCACCATCACCACCTCTACCACCACCACAACCACCACCTCCACCACCACCACAACCACCACCTCCACCACCACCTCTTACCTCCACCACCGCCTCTTACCTCCACCACCGCCTCTTACCTCCACCACCAACATCACTACCATCATTTCACTATCACCACCACCACCACAACCACCACCTCCACTATAACCACTTCGACCTCCACCACCACGGCTATTACCACCTCCTCTACTACCTCTATTACCATTATTACCACCTTCTTACCACCACCACCATCTCTACCACCACCTCCACAAACACCATCTCCATATATTTATCCAAGTAATCTGAACATTGTTGCCTATTTGTGAAAGTAGCTTCCATTGTAGAATGGGTGAAAGAAACTGAGGATGGAGGTCAGGAGCTCCAATTAAAATCCTGGCAGCCACAAACTTGTTTCATGACTTTGGGAAAGTCATGGAACCTTTTGTTTTTTCATCTGTGAAGTGAGGCTGGCAGTCGGTCCCCTAGACTTACAGTATATATAATTCCATGAATGCTGCAGGCTTTAGAAATTCACTTTTACCTTTAAAAAGCTTAGTCAATTTACTAATTATAACCTGAAAGTCTTTTTGATATTTAAAAAATCCTCTTGCTTTTTCTTTGTTCTTTGAAAATTTAGAGCTGCCTCATTTCATAATGCCTGAAGCCTATATTTATAATCAGCATCTATTTCATGGTTCTGAGCCGTTTTTCACATAATTGTCTTTTTTTTTTTTTTTGCTTTAGAATTAGTTCTTTTGTGGCTAATGTATAGCAGAAACAAAATGACTTTTGAAAAAGCCCTTCGGGAATTATGGGGTTCACAGCTATATCATTAGGGGCCCACGCAGCTCTGCGACAGAGCTGGGTCTTAGAAGGGGAAGGCCCTGTTCTGGGAGACAGAGGCAGGGGGTGTGTGCAGATCTGCAGTGGGTGTAGATGGTGATTTGAGGGTGGCCTGGAAGAAGCCAGAAAACGGTCGTCTGGACTTCAGAGAGGAGAGGGATGAAGTGAGTCCAGGGAGGCCGGCAGGGGGCAGTAGATCACAGAGCACAGGGAGGATGCGCGCGGAGGGTGCAGGTGACAGCTCTGTTGCTATGTGGGGCACTCTGGGACCTCTGGCAGGGAACGTCACCTTACCTAAGACCCACAGATTAGTAGATCTAGGTGCATTTGGGCTTCACGTGTCCTGCTGGTGATACCATTGCTTACTTGTGATGCCGAGTCACGTGTCAGCCTCCTGTGGATGCTGGCTTCCAAGGACTCTCTCAAATCTTGTTGCTGTGCTTTGTTGTTAAGAACAAATACTTAGTTTGGCTGGATATGAAATTCCTTCATTTCAACTATTTAATAACTGGTGCTGGGAAAATTGGCTAGCCATAAGTAGAAAGCTGAAACTGGATCCTTTCCTTACTCCTTATACGAAAATTAATTCAAGATGGATTAGAGACTTAAATGTTAGACCTAATACCATAAAAACCCTAGAAGAAAACCTAGGTAGTACCATTCAGGACATAGGCATGGGCAAAGACTTCATGTCTAAAACACCAAAAGCAACGGCAGCAAAAGCCAAAATTGACAAATGGGATCTCATTAAACTAAAGAGCTTCTGCACAGCAAAAGAAACTACCATCAGAGTGAACAGGCAACCTACAGAATGGGAGAACATTTTTGCAATCTACTTATCTGACAAAGGGCTAATATCCAGAACCTACAAAGAACTCAAACAAATTTACAAGAAAAAAACAAACAACCCCATCAAAAAGTGGGCAAAGGATATGAACAGACATTTCTCAAAAGAAGACATTCATACAGCCAACAGACACATGAGAAAATGCTCATCATCACTGGCCATCAGAGAAATGCAAATCAAAACTACAATGAGATACCATCTCACACCAGTTAGAATGGCAATCATTAAAAAGTCAGGAAACAACAGATGCTGGAGAAGATGTGGAGAAATAGGAACACTTTTACACTGTTGGTGGGATGGAAATCAGTATGGCGATTCCTCAAGGATCTAGAACTAGATGTACCATATGACCCAGCCATCCCATTACTGGGTATATACCCAAAGGATTATAAATCATGCTGCTATAAAGACACATGCACACGTATGTTTATTGCGGCACTATTCACAATAGCAAAGACTTGGAATCAACCCAAATGTCCATCAGTGACAGACTGGATTAAGAAAATGTAGCACATATACACCATGGAATACTATGCAGCCATAAAAAAGGATGAGTTTGTGTCCTTTGTAGGGACATGGATGCAGCTGGAAACCATCATTCTTAGCAAACTGTCACAAGAACAGAAAACCAAACACCGCATGTTCTCACTCATAGGTGGGAACTGAACAATGAGATCACTTAGACTTGGGAAGGGGAACATCACACACCGGGGCCTATCATGGGGAGGGGGGAGGGGGGAGGGATTGCATTGGGAGTTATACCTGATGTAAATGACGAGTTGATGGGTGCTGACGAGTTGATGGGTGCAGCACAGCAACATGGCACAAGTATACATATGTAACAAACCTGCACGTTATGCACATGTACCCTGGAACTTAAAGTATAAAAAAAAAAAAAAAAGAACAAATACAAATCCTACCCAGAGTATGCAGAGAATCTGAATGATAATGTTCTGGTCTTGTTAAATTTGCCATTTGAAATTTCATAATGGAAATGTAGCATGACACATCTACAAACCATGTCTTCTCTTTGACTTTTTAGGCCTTAATCCCCACATTCCTAGAATGTGATTTCTTTCCATGTTGACATACCCCTGCCTTCCACACACAGCCACTTGCAGGTTGGGTAGGCAAAAGGCCTGTGGATGGAGTGAGAAGAGTAAGGTATGTCCATTGTGCAAAGCATGACCAAACATTTTCCGCCATGGCTTAAAACTAAAGCTGGAGAGCATGATGTCTCCATGTCAGCTGGAGGCAAGAAAGGACATTGGTTGGAAGGGACCACTGGTGTTGCAGAGCAACAGTCTTGAAGGCTCTCGGAGGATATGGCTGAGACCACCCCCAGAGGCCAGCTTCATATGTGGCATGCAGCCCGTGAGGGGTGGGGAGACTGCCCTGGGAGTCAGAGTTGGGGACGCACAAGGTGAATGACGCCTGCTGCCATTGGATGTCATAGACCTGAGGCAGCACTGTGAACAGAACATGGAAGGGTGAGAGTGGATGCATGGGTCCACACATGTGACAATGGGCATTTGATAGCCCAGAGTTCTGAACTTATTCTGGGAAAAATGTGAGTGAGAGTCACCCTAAGTCAGAACTTCAGCACCATTTTAGGCGCCCGTACCCTAGGATCCACACCCTGGGATTCGTACTCTGGGATCCACACCTTGGGATCTCACCCTGATAAGCCCACCTCCCCTTTGTGTTTCCCAAGCCACAAGTGAGTGGTGCTGCCATAGGGTTCTCCATCTGACGTATGTCTACCTGGGGTATCAATTTTATTTGAATATCTGAGGGGATAAAAGTTAAACATTTTAACTGGTAAATAACTTTAACCTTAAACAATTACAACAGATATAGATATATGTTGGAGCAGAATACAACATGCACAAGACTTCATACTTAGAGCTGTCCATTTGAGTCCTGGCCTTGCTGGCCTTGCAAGGACATAGGCTATTTCTTCTATGTGTTTTTTAAAAATTTATTATTATTATTAACATATAATTCATATAACATAACTTCAGCACATAATAAGTTCACAGAATAAGGTATACAATTCAGTAGTTTTCAGTATACTCATAACGTTGTGCAACTATCCGCACTGTTCCCCTGTGTTTGAAGGGTCCTTTCATGGAAAGGTTCAAGAAGTGCTGCCTGCCTGTACCATTCTGCCTCCAGAGTAGAATTTGCAGCATCAGTGACAGGAGATAGGGAAAAACCTTTGTTAGGGGAGGACTGGGTGTCATGGGATTGCATTTTCAGCTCCTACCAAGTCCTTCCACTTAGGCAACTCTCCTTCTTTCTATATGGGAGACAGACCATTGCTTCGTGTGAGAGCTTGAGTATTCATGCTGTGCTGTGTGGATTATCACCCGAAGAAGCAAGGATGGAGCTTTCCTGCCTTCGACATCACTGACTCACAAAGGACAGCTTAGAAACTGTGAAGACTCCTGAGAGACTAGAAGGGGCTGGACTTGCTTTTAATCAGGTTTCAATGCAGAGACAGGTGTTCTGTCAATTCCCTTATTCAGAGACACATTTGTTGTGGCATTAATAAACAAAGTCAGCATTCCCTGGAGACCAACAAAAGCCTGATCCAATGTGAGTTTGTGCCTTTCTGTAAAGATTTGTGGTGGGATTCCAGGCAGTATAAATAATGGTCTTCTACTCACTGCAGATACCATGGCTATTCCTGGGGGCCAGATCCTTGGTTATGTTTTTGTTTTAAATCACATTTTATGCAAATTCACAGGCAGGCTCAAACAATGGTGAGTCCTCTTGTTATTCCTGGCCAGTAGCTCAGCTGAATGAAGATTCAGGTGTAGGAAAGCAAGTCTCTGAACTTGCCTCTGCTTTGAGATTTTTTTTATCTTGCAGACACTCCTGAGATTTTTGCGACAACCGTATACCTTCTCAGAGCCATATAGAAAAATCTTGCTAGCTTAGATCCTAAATTTCACAATACACACCCATTGCAAGTTCCAAGAATTCACTGTATCAGAAAATAGCTGCTGCCTCTTTGAGAAATGGTAATTTTTTACATAGCTTTGAATAACATAGCTATTCTTTATAGACCACATACTGTGTGCTGGATGTTTTACTCATTATCTTTAATCCTCACAACAACCTTGCAAGGTAGGTATTAGCCTCTGTTGACTGGGTTGCTGAAGCTAAGATAGGTTAATAACTGACCTGCTTTCATACACTGGGCTAGGAAGTGCTCTGCCTCAAAATTTCCCAAGACACGCTCCCCAGCTTGTGAACCATACTTCTCAACTGGTCTCCTGTCAGGAGAATTGAAACATGGGCTTTGAGTCAGACAGACATGATTCAGATCCCAGCACCAGTAACCACTAGATGAATGACCGGGCAAGTCATGTAACCTCCACAAGCCTCAGTTTCCTCAGCTGTAACTGTGGTAAAGATGCTTTGGGAGGTAGTTATGGGAATGGAATGAGATGAACGCCTCCAAGTCACCAGAATGGCGTATTAGCACATTGCATAGCAGACCAGAATCTCGACAAATGATCCTTCTCTTTTCTTCCTTATTCCTCTTTATACCTGTTGTGGCACCTGGCACAAAATAGGTACTCAAAGAAATATTCGTAGAAGGAAATTCAAAGGATTCTCCATGACCTTGTTTCATAGGGACATCATGAAGTGGGACCCTCTCCAAAAGCTCCCTGGAAGAACAAAAGAAGTTTTGAAGCATGTCAAAGCTACTCATGGTTACAATCTTTAGGATGAGGCAGACAGACAAAAATAATGCTGAAAATAACAATAGTACTAACATTCTGAAGTAAAATTTACTAGATGGAGTGCTGTTGCTCTTCAAGAAACAGCAGTAGTTGAGGATTGTCAAGTACCCTGAAGCACAAGGGACAATAAATGTGACAAGAACAGCTCCTGGGTTTGGGGGATTGTTCAACAATGATTAGATTGGTTAATTTAAACCAATCTAAAGTGGACTAAAAAGTGCACTTTTGTATGTGTATCCTTGCTTAAGAGTAGAGAAAATAAAATGTAAGATTTTTGAATATGTAACGTGGGGTGTTAGAGTGAATGCATCTTCACTGATGCAGGGAGTATTTGGCCGAGGTCCATCTCAGAAAGGAATTCAAGAGGGCAAGCATGTGGCATGTGTACTGCTGGTTTCCAGTCAGTTCCATGACAGGCATTGCCGATTGATCATGACAGTCTTCCGTTCCTGAGTCCTTCTCAGCATAGTCAGTTGGAATTGGCCTGAGTTGGCAGTTAAGATTTAAGATCAAACAATTTGTTGTCCCTGGCCCCAAAAAGGACCACTTCTTGTACATTTAGTACCCAATATTCAAAGACTCCCTTCCTCCTCAGGAAGCTTCCTTTGGTCTCCTGACATGGCCAGGTCATGGCACCAAAGTTACTAGCACCTTTCACTACGCCACAGAGATTTTAGCGAAACAGCCATATATATATATATAAAATCTTTTTTTAAACTACTTTTTGCAATGTGTATGCCCTGGAACTCAGACATGAGTCTATGCACACTAGTTTACAGGACAATAGAATTATCTCTCATCCCTACTCAAACTTGTTCTTTTTCACTTTTTTTCTCATGAGATGGGACTTCCCAGGACACTGTTCATTCCTTGTATTTTCCAAGTCCACAAAACCCCCATGACACAGTAGATATTTCTGTGGGAGTTGGACCTACATGTGATCTTTGATGGAGGACTGGCGTGGGTGTCCATGTTTTGATTCAGATGCACTGGCTTTAAGTAATAGTAAATCCCAACTGAAATTGACTTAAGTAATAAAGAAACTTACCACTTATAAGGTTGGGCGCAGTGGCTCATGCCTGTAATCCCAGCACTTTGGGAGGCCGAGGTGAGTGGATCACCTGAGGTCAGGAGTTCAAGACCAGCCTGGCCAACAAGGTGAAACCCCGTCTCTACTAAAAATACAAAAATTAGCTGGGCATGGTGGCATGTGCCTGTATTCCCAGCTGCTTGGAAAGCTGAGGCAGGAGAATGGCTTGAACTCGGAAGGTGGAGGTTGCAGTGAGTCAAGATCATGCCACTGCACTCCAGCCTGGGTGTCAGAGCGAGACTCTGCCTCAAAAAAAAAAAAAAAAAAAAAAAAAAAAAAAAA